>NC_057017.1:2070066-2171574 GCF_000002595.2 Chlamydomonas reinhardtii | reverse complement strand
CTCCCCACCACCCCGACCTCCCCCTCCCCACCCGCACCTGCGCCTGGTGTGCCTTCTTGGCCACCGCCTTGGCGTAGGCCTCCCGTGTCAGACCGCCCTGGGCCGGCCGCACCGGACCCGACTTGGTGGCGCCGCCGGAGCTGTGTGTAGTGTAAATGTAGGGTGTAGGTGTGTAGGGTTGGGAGGGGATTAACTTTGAACCAATCTCGTAAGGAAACAATCGCGCTGCAAGGAGAAACTGCCATCCATCCCACCCCACCCCACCCCGACCCGGCAGACAGAGCAGGAGGCTGGCCCCCCCGCCCCCCGGGAGGGGTTGCACAAAAACACCGCCAGACCTAACCCAAGCACCAACCTACACCACAGCCTAACCGCAAGAACCACCACCACCGCGCGCCAGAAGAGGAAACACCAGCGCTACGCACTCGCCCCGCCCAAACCCACCCCACCCCCACAAGTCGGTTGCTTAAGCAACACCCCAGGAGAACCGGCAGAGGAGACACAAGCAGAAAACTAAACGGGCCAGATGTGGCGCTGACTAAGCGTACTCCAGTCCGCTGCAAGACGCGCTGTGCAGGAAGTCCCACAGCCGCCCAGGCGCTGCCACTCCAGCCAGAGCTAGTACTCATGGGCGCCAGACAAGCTGATGACGATACTACGCCACGCCAGCGCCTGGAAAGAAATGCTGCCCAGAAGGAAATCTAGGGGGCCTGCACAGGTGATGCAAGCGTCAGCCGCAAGTGCAACTTCGGTGACCCACCCTGAACCTCCTCCACTTCACAAAGCGCGCCACCCGCCGTCCAGATGGCAACAAACTGCTCCAGCTTAGCCGCCTTGAGCTGTGCGGTGAGAAGCTGTGTGGGCAGAGCCGACAGGGTTTCAGGGGTTAGCGTGGCGGCAGTGAAACGCAGCCGCATCACCCTGCGCAGCTCGCTGACCACCTCCCGAACCACATGCTCCGACGTCTGTTTAGCAGGCTCGCGGGACCAGTACGCACACCAGACGGCGTACAAGAAGGTGGCCCGCAAAGTGCTCCACAGCAGCGCTCCCGCCCCCCGCGGGCCTGAGGCCCACATACCCATGCGGTCCCCCAGCATGAAGCCCGCGTCCGTCACTGGCGGCGCCGCTGCCTGGGGCGCAACACAGGCCCACAGCTGCTGCAGCCACGTCCTCGCCTGCGCATAAGCTGGACACTCCAGGAAGATGTGCGTCAGGCTGGCCCACGCCCGCGGGCCAGGTGGCCCGCAAGCGGGGTGAGGACAGTGCGCCCCCAACCCCCCGCACCCCGTGGTCACCCGTGGACGAATTCCCTTGCCCGCCCTGTACAGCCCGCAAGGCAGGTAAGCATGTTGCAGCCGGTACACAAGTACCTTTGCCCCCCGACTGGCGTGGCTGTCCCACAGCCTCCGCCACGTACCCCGCAGAAGGGACGCATCCGGGGGCGGCATGCGAGGGTCGCCCTCCACTGCCGCCGCTGCTGCCGCCGCCGCCGTGGCAGGCCCCGTGCTAGGCCCCGCCCCGCCCGCCGCCTGCTCCTGCAGCCGCGCGGACCGCCGCGGCCCCTCACCCGACTGCTGGGACGGGGACGCATACGACTGCAGTTCTCTCGCTGGCGTGTTCTGCAGCCCGGCTGCCGCAGAGGTGCGGTGGAGCCAGGGGTCCAGAGCCACCGGGTTATTGTGGAAATGCTGCGCCGCCGTGGTGGTCAGCTGCGCCGCTGCACGCTGCCACTCCGCCTCCCGCTCCACCAGCCGCGACTGTGCCGCCGGCTGGGTCCCTGAACCCCCCGCCTGCTGTGCTGGCGCCGGGCACGGCATGGCTGCAGGGCGGGCCGGAGCCGGTGGTGGCGCTGACTAAGCGGGCTCCAGTCCGCTGCAAGACGCGCTGTGCAGGAAGTCCCACAGCCGCCCAGGCGCTGCCAATCCAGCCAGAGCTAGTACTCATGGGCGCCAGACAAGCTGATGACGATACTACGCCACGCCAGCGCCTGGAAAGAAATGCTGCCCAGAAGGAAATCTAGGGGGCCTGCACAGGTGATGCAAGCGTCAGCCGCAAGTGCAACTTCGGTGACCCACCCTGAACCTCCTCCACTTCACAAAGCGCGCCACCCGCCGTCCAGATGGCAACAAACTGCTCCAGCTTAGCCGCCTTGAGCTGTGCGGTGAGAAGCTTTGTGGGCGGCTATCCTGGCGCGGAGTCGGCTGTCCCTTCCAGGCTGCGTACTGCAGCCGCCGTCAACGGATGCGGCGGGCCGTGTGGTATGTTGGGATTGGGACGTGGGTCACTTGCGCCTGCGCTTCGTGTGTGTGTATGCGCCCACGGCCGTGGCGGACAAGCCTGCTTTCTTTGCCGGGCTGCATCCCCACCTGGCCACGGACAGGGTGCTTGTTGTCGGTGGGGACTGGAACTGTGTCACCGATGCCGGTCAGGAGGCGGCCCCTAGCCCGTCACGTGCTGCAGGTGCCCCGCAACTTGCCAGCCTCCTCGCCCAGTTCAGTCTGGTGGACCCTTGGGCGAGCAAGCGTGGCGGCGCCAAGGGCTACACGCATCCGGCCACGCCCAAGCCGGCCACTCCTGCACGCCTGGATCGGTGGTATGTCAGTGCCACCGCGGCGCCGTGGGTGGTGGATGTCGCTCGCACGTATGGGGCGCCTGGGGACCACAACGGTGTGCTGCTCACCCTGTCCTTGCCCGACCTGCCACATGCGCACCGGGAGCAGTGGCGCTTCCCCACATACCTGCTGTTTCACCCCTCGCTGCGTTTGGAGCTCGAGCAGCGCTTGGAGGCGCACGTTGCCGCCAATCCCGTGGCCAGTACAGGTGACGGCGCTTGCACGCAATGGGAGGCGGACAAGTTCTTCTTGCGGGAGGCCGCCACCAGCATCCACCGTCGGCATGCACGCCAGACCCGGGATGGGCTGCATGGCGTGGTGCTGGCCGCAGACACGGCCGCTGCCCTGGCCGACCGGCCGGGTGCCAGCGCCGCGCAGCGTCAGGCTGCGGCCATGGCCAACTTGGCGGTGCGGGAGGAGCGGGCAGCTGCCGCAGCGGCCAGCCACAATGCCCGCGCTGCACTGATGGAGGAGCATGGGGAGCGGGGCACGCGCTGGTTCCATCGGCAGGCTGACGAGCCAGCAGCCGGCGCGCAGGAGCCCATCACGCACTTGAAGGTGCCAGGGCAACCGGCGCCTGTGGCGCTCACGGGGCCGGGCACGCGCAACACTGTCTCAGCAGCCGCCGCAGCCATGTACAGCAGCACCAGCCCCACCGGCCTGTTCCGCGTGCAGCCGGTCTGTACGGCGTCGCAGCAACAGCTTCTGGCAGCCATTGACCGCAAGGTTCCGGCGGATCTGAACGCCGCCGCAGAGGGGTCCGGTGACGGCGCCCTCAGTGATGCCGAGCTGATGGCAGCGCTGGCTGGCTCCGCCAATGGTAAAGCACCTGGGTCGGACGGGGTCCCGTACGAGGTGTACAAGGTATTCTGGGCACTGCTGGGCCCGCGCTTGTGTGCTGCTGCTGCCGCTGCCTTTGCTGCCGCTGCAGACGCCCACGATGGCGGCGAAATGGCGGCGGCGCTGCCTGCTTCCTGGCGGGAGGGCATCATTACGCTCATCTACAAGGGCAAAAGCCTGGACCGCGCCGAGCTGGCGTCCTACCGGCCCATCACGCTGCTCAACTGCGACTTCAAGATGGTGTCCAAGGCCGTCAGCGCCCGCCTGCAGCCCGCCCTGGATGCAGTTGTGGATGAGCTGCAGACTGCGTTCATCACCGGCCGCTGGATTGGAGACAACGCGCTGTACCTCCAAGGCCTGATCGAATGGATGCGCCTGGACGTGGGCGCGGATGGCACGCCACGGCAGGGTGGTGCGCTGTACTTCTTGGACATTGAAAAGGCGTATGACCGGGTGCACCGGCAGTGGCTGTATGCGTCCGCGGAGGGACTTGGGTTTGGGCCGCGCATGCTGCGCTGGATCCGCCTGCTTTTTTTTTTTTTTTGAGGAATCATCCTTACAAGGTTGAACAGGGGCAGACGCGCTGCCCCCCTGCTGCCAGAAAGCAGCCTGGTCCCCGAGACCAGAACCCTGACAGGGCAAGAAGAGAAGAAGAGAGAAGAAAACAGAAAGCAAACACCTCGAAAACCGCCACCAAACACCCCAAACCATCCCACCCCACCCCACCCCGACCCGGCAGACAGAGCAGGAGGCTGGCCCCCCCGCCCCCCGGGAGGGGTTGCACAAAAACACCGCCAGACCTAACCCAAGCACCAACCTACACCACAGCCAACCGCAAGAACCACCACCACTGCGCGCCAGAAAAGAAAACACCAGCGCTACGCACTCGCCCCGCCCAAAACCCACCCCACCCCCACAAGTCGGTTGCTTAAGCAACACCCCAGGAGAACCGGCAGAGGAGACACAAGCAGAAAACTAAACGGGCCAGATGTGGCGCTGACTAAGTGGGCTCCAGTCCGCTGCAAGACGCGCTGTGCAGGAAGTCCCACAGCCGCCCAGGCGCTGCCACTCCAGCCAGAGCTAGTACTCATGGGCGCCAGACAAGCTGATGATGATAAAACGCCACGCCAGCGCATGGAAAGAACCGCCGCCCAAAAGGAAACCTAGGGGGCCTGCACAGGTGATGCAAGCGTCAGCCGCAAGTTCAACTTCGGTGACCCACCCTGAACCTCCTCCACTTCACAAAGCGCGCCACCCGCCGACCAGATGGCAACAAAGTGCTCCAGCTTAGCAGCCTTGAGCTGCGCGGTGAGAAGCTGTGTGGGCAGAGCCGACAGGGTTTCAGGGGTTAGCGTGGCGGCAGTGAAACGCAGCTGCATCACCCTGCGCAGCTCGCTGACCACCTCCCGAACCACATGCTCCGACGTCTGCTTAGCAGGCTCACGGGACCAGTACGCACACCAGACGGCGTACAAGAAGGTGGCCCGCAAAGTGCTCCACAGCAGCGCGCCCGCCCCCCGCGGGCCTGAGGCCCACATACCCATGCGGTCCCCCAGCATGAAGCCCGCGTCCGTCACTGGCGGCGCCGCTGCCTGGGGCGCAACGCAGGCCCACAGCTGCTGCAGCCACTTCCTCGCCTGCGCATAAGCTGGACACTCCAGGAAGATGTGTGTCAGGCTGGCCCACGCCCGCGGGCCAGGTGGCCCGCAGGCGGGGTGAGGACAGTGCGCCCCCAACCCCCCGCACCCCGTGGTCACCCGTGGCCGAATGCCCTTGCCCGCCTTGTACAGCCCGCAAGGCAGGTAAGCATGTTGCAGCCGGTACACAAGCACCTTTGCCCCCCGACTGGCGTGGCTGTCCCACAGCCTCCGCCACGTACCCCGCAGAAGGGACGCATCCGGGGGCGGCATGCGAGGGTCGCCCTCCACCGCCGCCGCTGCTGCCGCCGCCGCCGTGGCAGGCCCCGTGCTAGGCCCCGCCCCGCCCGCCGCCTGCTCCTGCAGCCGCGCGGACCGCCGCGGCCCCTCACCCGACTGCTGGGACGGGGACGCATACGACTGCAGTTCTCTCGCCGGCGTGTTCTGCAGCGCGGCTGCCGCAGAGGTGCGGTGGAGCCAGGGGTCCAGAGCCACCGGGTTATTGTGGAAATGCTGCGCCGCCGTGGTGGTCAGCTGCGCCGCTGCACGCTGCCACTCCGCCTCCCGCTCCACCAGCCGCGACTGTGCCGCCGGCTGGGTCCCCGAACCCCCCGCCTGCTGTGCTGGCGCTGGGCACGGCATGGCTGCAGGGCGGGCCGGAGCCGGAGGTGCGGCCGGGTTAGCCGCGGTGATGGCCCGCCGCACGTCCCGCACCGTGTAGTCCGCCAAGCTGACACCCGCAATCCGGCAGTGCTCCGGGTGCACCACCACCCCAGCCTCCGGCGCCAGGAAGTACGGCGCCCGAGGCCACGCCCCCGCCCGTTCCCCTGGTGATGCTGCATCGTACGCCGCCCGCTCTTCAAAGGTCCACAGGTGCCGCGGCTTGCGATGCTGCAGCACACAGGCAGGCTGCCACGCCCCATCCACCGCCGGGGGCAGCACGCCAGGCCCAGGCTCCAAGAGCCGCCCCGTGTAGTGGACGTAGGACACAGCCCCCGCAGCGTTAGCCACCCACAGCTGGTCCAGGCTAACCCGCCACTGTGGCGGCGCCGCTGGCGGCTGAGTGGCTGGCTGCGGCGGATGCTGTTCCACACCCGCGCTCCGCACGTGGCCGACCGCGGCCGCCAGCCGGGCAGGCAGCCCCGCTGGCGCTGGCGCGTCGCTGTACACCCACGCCCACGTGGTGGCTGAGTCCGGGCGCACATGGGTAAGCAGCGCCCGGGTGAGCATCTTCCAGGGTTGCCGGCCTGGCTGGGCAAGGAGGGCGAAAGTCTTAGCTTGCAGGGCAGACAGGAACGCAGGCAGGTCGACATGGTTGACACCCCCGTCCTTGTACGTCAGACATGCCGTTTCCCGCTTTGGCAGCAGGAGCGGGTTCCCGTGCGACACCAGGCTGGCGTCCTCAGCGTGCATGGAGCGCGCAGCAAAGTGGTCCACCAGGTCGGTGAGTTCCTTCAGCTGCGCAGGCGACGGGTTGAGGAAGCTGAAGTGGTAGGCCAGCTTCGCCGCCAGCACCTGCTTCGCAATGTGCACACGGCCAACGAGAGTCAGAGACAGGGCAGCCCACAGACGCGCCACAAACGCCATACCGCGAGCCCGCCGGGTGTACAGGTCAGCTGCAGCTGCAACAGAGTCGCACGACAGAGGCACACCCAGGTGCGTCACGGCGCCAGTGGTAAACGGCACCCCCGTGTGTGGGCAAGGGCCCGTCAGGTGCGCAAACCTGCCAAGGCCCATGGCCTTGCTCTTGTCCGGATGGACACGGGCGTTGGACGCGCGGCAGAACAGCTGTACTGCCGCCATCAGGACCGGCCCGTCCACCGCCGGGTCGCGCGCCGTGAGGGTCGTGTCGTCAGCGTGGTGGGCAGCCGGTGGCGCCTGCTCGCCGCTGGGTAACAGGGGCGTGCGCAGTGCCCCTTGCTCCACCTGCCGCCGCAGAAAGGACGTCAGTGGCTGCATCTGGATGACCCACAGGGGTGGTGAGGCGGTGCTGCCCTGCGGCAAGCCGTTCAGCACTGGGAAGGCGTCAGAGAGCATCCCGTTCACACACACGCGGGCAGAGCCGTTGGCAGTGAGCAGGCGGATCCAGCGTAGCATGCGCGGCCCAAACCCCAGTCCCTCCGCGGACGCATACAGCCACTGTCGGTGCACCCGGTCATACGCCTTTTCAATGTCCAAGAAGTACAGCGCACCACCCTGCCGTGGCGTGCCGTCCGCGCCCACGTCCAGGCGCATCCATTCGATCAGGCCTTGGAGGTACAGCGCATTGTCTCCAATCCAGCGGCCGGTGATGAACGCGGTCTGCAGCTCATCCACAACTGCATCCAGGGCGGGCTGCAGGCGGGCGCTGACGGCCTTGGACACCATCTTGAAGTCGCAGTTGAGCAGCGTGATGGGCCGGTAGGACGCCAGCTCGGCGCGGTCCAGGCTTTTGCCCTTGTAGATGAGGGTTATGATGCCCTCCCGCCAGGAGGCGGGCAGCGCCGCCGCCATTTCACCGCCATCGTGGGCGTCTGCAGCGGCAGCAAAGGCAGCGGCAGCAGCAGCACACAAGCGCGGACCCAGCAGCGCCCAGAAAACCTTGTACACCTCGTACGGGACCCCGTCCGACCCAGGCGCTTTACCATTGGCGGAGCCAGCCAGCGCTGCCATCAGCTCCGCATCACTGAGGGCGCCGTCACCGGACCCCTCTGCGGCGGCCTGCAGATCCGCCGGAACCTTGCGGTCAATGGCCTCCAGAAGCTGTTGCTGCGACACCGTACAGACAGGCTGCACGCGGAACAGGCCGGTGGGGCTGGTGCTGCTGTACATGGCTGCGGCGGCTGCGGAGACAGTGTTGCGCGTGCCCGGCCCCGTGAGCGCCACAGGCGCCGGTTGCCCCGGCACCTTCAAGTGCGTGATGGGCTCCTGCGCGCCGGCTGCTGGCTCGTCAGCCTGCCGATGGAACCAGCGTGTGCCCCGCTCCCCATGCTCCTCCATCAGTGCAGCGCGGGCATTGTGGCTGGCTGCTGCGGCAGCTGCCCGCTCCTCCCGCACCGCCAAGTTGGCCATGGCCGCAGCCTGACGCTGCGTGGCGCTGGCACCCGGCCGGTCGGCCAGGGCAGCGGCCGCGTCTGCGGCCAGCACCACCCCATGCAGCCCGTCCCGGGTCTGGCGTGCATGCCGACGGTGGATGCTGGTGGCGGCCTCCCGCAAGAAGAACTTGTCCGCCTCCCATTGCGTGCAAGCGCCGTCACCTGTACTGGCCACGGGATTTGCGGCAACGTGCGCCTCCAAGCGCTGCTTGAGCTCCAAACGCAGCGAGGGGTGAAACAGCAGGTAGGTGGGGAAGCGCCACTGCTCCCGGTGCGCATGTGGCAGGTCGGGCAAGGACAGGGTGAGCAGCACACCGTTGTGGTCCCCAGGCGCCCCGTACGTGCGAGCGACATCCACCACCCACGGCGCTGCGGTGGCACTGACATACCACCGATCCAGGCGTGCGGGAGTGGCCGGCTTGGGTGTGGCCGGATGCGTGTAGCCCTTGGCGCCGCCACGCTTGCTCGCCCAAGGGTCCACCAGACTGAACTGGGCGAGGAGGCTGGCAAGTTGCGGGGCACCTGCAGCACGTGACGGGCTAGGGGCCGCCTCCTGACTGGCATCGGTGACACAGTTCCAGTCCCCACCGACAACAAGCACCCTGTCCGTGGCCAGGTGGGGATGCAGCCCGGCAAAGAAAGCAGGCTTGTCCGCCACGGCCGTGGGCGCATACACACACACAAAGCGCAGGCGCAGGTGACCCACGTCCCAATCCCAACATACCACACGGCCCGCCGCATCCGTTGACGGCGGCTGCAGTACGCAGCCTGGAAGGGACAGCTGACTCCGCGCCAGGATAGCCGTCCCACAGGAGCGGGGCGACGCTGCCGGGCTGGCAGCGAGGCAGTGGCGCCACGGAAGGCACGCCCCCTGCGCGGCACGAAGGCAAGACTCCAGCGCCGTCGTGTCAGTAGCGTGGGTCTCCTGCACCATCGCCACATCCGCCCCAACTTGCTGAAGGTGCGAGACCAGCGCCCGCGCCTTCAACGGCGAGCCCAGGCCGTTGACATTCACTGTCAGCAGCCGAAGGTTCGCCGCTCCCACTGGTGGCCGCATTATGAGCCCCCGCCGGCCACGGCAGCGCCGTGGCGGTTGCGGTTGCTGTTGCTGCTGTGGCGTTTGCCGCGGCGGCCGCCACCCTGGCTGGGGGGCGCGCCGCCGCCGCTGGTGCTCATGCTAACGGCACCTGAGCTGGCGCCGCCGGGGTGCAATGGAGCGCTGCCCAGGCTCATGAGGCTGGAGGTACTGCGGCTGCGGTGCTGGCGTTGCCGGCGGCTGGGCCCGCTGGCCCCGCCGGGGTCCGCCGGCCCACGCTTAGCGGACCGCAGGGTGCGGGCGTCTAGGAGCACGTAGTCCATGTAGGCCGTCTGCACCTGCTGCGCGGCGTCATCCAGCTGCTCCGTCACGTCGGAAGGCAGGGGTGTATCTGCAGGCTGGGCTGAGTACAGGCGCCACCAGCCAGTGAACTCGTCGCGCAGCTGTGCCAGGACGGCGGTACGGCCGGCCGGCACGCGGCAGACGGCCCAGTCCGGTACGGTGGCGCCCTGGTCACGGAGGTAGGCGAGGAGGCGGCCACCAAGCGTGTCGTGGCCCAGCTGCGCCCACTCAAACCCCTGCACATCTGCGCAGCGGTTCTGGTGCGTCACGAGGTCAGAGCCGATGGCAACACATGCGTCCCGGGTCAGGCAAACGGCCCCGTACTCCGCCTCACTGCCCGCACCCCCACCCGCGCGCCCAGCCATGTCGGCCGAAGCCCCAGCCGGCGCGCCCAGGCCCCTGCCCCTGCCCTTACCACCACCCGCCGGTTGTAACGTCTGCAGTGGCGGCCGCGCCTGGGGCGGCGGCTGAGGCACTGCCTGCCCCGCTCCTCCACCCTGGCGCCCCGACCCGCTGCCCCCACCATCCTGCTGTCCCCCGGCCGGCCGCCCAGTGGGCACGTGCGGTGGCGAGCTAGCACCGTCCTGCGGGGGAGGCAGCCCGCCGCCCAAGCGCCCTGCCCTCTGCTGCGGGAGCTGGGCGGGGCCACCGCGCCCTTTAGAGCGGGGCTGTTGCTGTGGCGGCGGCGGCGGTGCGTGCACGGCTGGTTGCGCCCGTCGCCCACGCCCAGACGCCGCCGTGGCAGCGCCATCACCCACGCCGTCCTGTCCCCCCAGCGTGGCCAGGACCGCAAACCGGGAGCCGGTCCGGGGCCTGGGCGGCTGCACCTGGCGCTGCTGCTCCTGCTGCTGCTGTTGCTGTACCCGCCGTTGCTGCTGGAGATGGAGGTCCGCCATGTAGGCCAAGTACCGCTGCATCACAGCGGTCTGCTCCTGATCCTGCCTGGCGGCTGCCCGCTGATCAAAGGGCGGCTGTGACGCGGGAGCCCCACTGGGCTGCTGCTGCGCGCCAGCCGACCCAGCACCGGCAGTACGACGCCTGACCGCCGGTGGCCCCCCCACGCCTGCCGACGGCTGCCCCCCGCTAAGCCCTCCCGCTGCCACCCGCTGCTGTGAAGAGGGCTGCTGCTGTCGCTCGGCCCTCAGGGGAGCCGCAGCAGCATGGGTGCTTCCCCCCGCCACCAGAGCTGGCAGCGAGGGCGAGGCCACGGCGGGTGGTCCGCTGGCGCCACCAGCGGCAGCCGCTGTGTCACCCACACCCGCCGCCTCCTGCATCTGCACGTCCCCCATGTGGTCAACTATGTCAACACGTTGCCCACGCCGTGACGCCGCCACGCCAGGGCAACCGCCCGCCCCGTCCTGCCCCCCCCGCGTGGCCAGGACCACAACCTGGGAGCCGGTCCGGGGCCTGGGCGACTGCCCCTGGCGCTGCAGCTCCTGCTGCTGCTGTTGCTGTAACCGCCGTTTCTGCTGGAGATTGAGGTCCGCCAGCTCGGCCAAGTACCGCTGCATCACAGCGGTCTGCTCCTGATCCTGCCCAGCGGCTGCCTGCTGATCCAAGGGCGGCCGTGGCGCGGGAGCGCCACTGGGCTGCTGCTGCACGCCAGCCGGCCCAGCACCGGCAGGGCGAGGCCTGGCTGCCGGCGGCCCCCCCACGCCTGCCGCCGGCTGGACCCCGCTAAGCCCTCCCGCGGTCACCCGCTGCTGCGAAGAGGGCTGCTGCTGCAGTGCGGCCCGCAGGGCAGCCGCAGCAGCACGGTTGCTTCCCCCCGCCACCAGAACTGGCAGCGGGGGCGGGGCCCTGCTGTGTGGCCCGCTGGCGCCACCAGCTGCAGCCGCCGCGTCACCCAAACCCGCCGCCTCCTGCATCTGCACGTCCCCCACGTGGTCAACGATGTCCGCTGCGGTCGCCATGGCAGCCGCGGGCCTCACCACACCCAAGGTGTTGCCTCCCAGGTCGGCGACCCCGGCTGCAGCCTGAGCAAGGCTGCCTGCCGCAGCTGTCGTGGCCGTCCCAGCCGCCTGGGGGGCGCCACGGACCTCCACCTGCATGGGCTCCTCACCTGGCATCTCAAACTTGGCACAATGCAGGTGAGAGAGCTGCGGGTCCCAGACTGGGCCCCGTACACAGGCAAAGATGTGGTTGGTGATGCCCTGGCCTGCGGGGGCCTGGGGCTCCCCCTTGGGGCCCACCGATTTGGCGCACTGCTCTGAGACCACATAAGCACACGCCAGGTTCGAGGGGTCCGAGGTGGTGGGATAGCCACCAGCCTGCAGCCCCAAATCGGTGCGACCGCGGAAAGCCCCCCACACAGGGCCCCCTACCATCTTGACCGTGACGGTGTAGGTGCCCGGAATGATGGGCCGGGTGTCCACTGGCACGTGAACCGTGAGGACAGCCTGACCACGCTGGAGCGGTACCGCCAGCGGCGACTTGCGCATGAGCTCCGCTGTGAAGGCTGCTTTGCTGGCGCTGGTCGCGCGCCGGCTGAAGGCCAGCCCCGCAAACGTGCGGGAGGGGCGGCCTGTGCTGTGCAGAGAGTGGCCCTGCAAGAGCTGCGGCTGGTTGCCCTGCCGGCACATGGTGTCCAGCACTGACAGGGCAGCACTGGTCACTTCCCGGACGCCGGCTGAGGACAGCTGCTCGCCCTCTGGGAGCCCCGTGGTGGCACCCACCAGAAGGACTGGGTAGGTAGGCAGGCTGGGGCCCTGGGGCTGAGTCGTCAGGTCCTGCACGCCGTCCGCCAGGCTATGCATAGACAGGGCAAGGTGGAGCTGCAGCCCGGGGCTGAAGAACGGGCTGGCAGTGTTGCCCCCACCTGCAGGGGTGCTGTCCGCTGCCAAGTCTGGCAGTGGGCGGCGATGCCCAAATGCAGGCCCCCCACACGGCACGGCATGTGCTGCTGTGGCCGCGCCGTGAGCGGGTGTGCTGTATGGCTGGCGTTGGCCCCTGGTGTCTTGGCTGCGCTGAGACACCAGGCGGAACCGACCAGGATCACCCAGCAACTGCATAGCTGCCCAGGATCAGCACTCACAGGGCATCACAGCAGGGCGGGCGCCAGGCAACCAGGCACCAGGCAACAAGGGCACGAAGACGAGCCACACCCCAAAAAAACAGCCAAGTGCTGCAGGGCTCCCCCGACCGCCACACCCAAAGCACCCTGCTGCACGCGCGGATGCAAATGACCAACCACAAAGGTTGATACGCCGCCGGCTCCAAGCTGGTGAAGTGTGGTGCTCGCCGAGATGTTAAAATGCCGACAAGCGAAATGTCGCCAACTCCACGGCGACGCTCCTGAACCGCCAGAATCCTATTCCATAGCAGTGTCGAGTTCCAAAGCACAAGCCGGCATAGGCTGAAGGGCGCTGGAGAGGGAGTGTCGCGCTACAGCTGCAAAGTGGACTGACGAAAAACGAGGACGCCCACAAATGCAAACTGCTTCACAGTGGTTCGTAGGCCTTAAGAAGCCTAAAACAAAAGGAAGCAAGTCAAACAGCGCGAGAGAAATGACGTCGACTGTTTCAAAGCTGTGCAGAAGGAAGAGAGGATGCAAGAATAGCAAGAGAAGAGAGTAAAGTAATGGAGGAGGGCCTTACAAGCGGCGAGAGCCAACACACACAAGCCCAGGGCGCAAGAGCGCCCGCGCGACGCCGACGCGCCGGAACGAAAGCAACACAGAAAAGCAAAAGACAACCGAACCGAAAGCAGCACACAGGCCCGACGACCAGAGACGGCGCAAGGCGGGCGAACGCCGCGACAACACACGCCACACCCGAGCAACAAAACCGAACAGCAGCAAACAACAACACAGCCTCAGAACGGAGCCACCGCAACCAAAGCGCAGCCAACAAGCTAACTCGAACGCCGACGGCCCGACACGGCGAGCCGAACACCATGAGCAACCCGCACGCCACGCGTGACGCCCCGGCGAGACGAGCGGCCCACGCCACGAAGCACCAGCGCCCGGGGCGCCGCCAAAGGCGCCACCGCGCCAGCGGCCAAGCCGCCAGCCGGCGGCGCCGCCAAAACCACGGCGGCGGGCCGAGGGCCGGCGGCCGCGCGAACCGGCGGCGACACCGAGGCAACAGCACGGATGCCGGAGGCGCCGGCGCCGGAAGGGCCGAGCGATCCTCCAGCGAGGCCCATAGCGCGGGTGACACCGAGGGTGTCCTCGAGGGTGGGGCGTGTGTAGTGACCGACCATAGTGGCGGGCTTCCAGCGGCCGTGCACCTGCCGCAGGGACGCCGGAACTCCCGCGTCAGCCGCGGCGCTGTTGCCACCAATGCGCATCGAGTGCGGCTTGATGTTGCCCGAGACGCCCGCCTCCCGCAGGCGGGCCAGGAAGTTGGAGCGGAAAGCGCCGTAAGACATGCTGAACACCGGCGAAGCCCGCGTGCCCACCAGGCGCTGCAGCCGGCCGCCGGCGGCCGTGTACTGCACCGTACGGAGCAGCGGCCCGACGTCCTCATCGGCCGCCGCCGGAAGGCGGCGGTAGGCGCCTTGGCGCAGCAGCCGCTCCGTGAGCGCCACGGGGCAGAAACCGCCTAGGTGGGGCAGCCGGGCGATGTGCACCCACTGACCGTCCATGGCCACGTCGGTCTTGGACCGGGGGATGAAAATGGCCATGTGGCGGGGCGTGATGAGCAGCAGGTCGGCGTGAACGCTGACCTCCGCCATGTCGTCAAACCGCAGGAAACCGTAGAACATGAGGGCCACGGTCGTGGCCATCATGAGGCGCAGCAGCGGGGCGCCGGGCCCGGCGTGGGCGCACAGGACCGCCGCCAGGTCGGCGGCGGACATGGCCTCCCGATGCAAGCGCTGCACCTGCAGCCGCCGGGCCGCGGTGGCGCGCACGTTTGCGCAGCTTTCCGCTGCGGCTGGGTTGGGCAGGCCCGCCAGGCTGTAGTGGAAGGCGATGGCCTGCTCGCAGCCTGCTCACTGCCAACGGCTCTGCCCGCGTGTGTGTGAACGGGATGCTCTCTGACGCCTTCCCAGTGCTGAACGGCTTGCCGCAGGGCAGCACCGCCTCACCACCCCTGTGGATTATCCAGATGCAGCCACTTACGTCCTTTCTGCGGCGGCAGGTGGAGCAAGGGGCACTGCGCACGCCCCTGTTACCCAGCGGCGAGCAGGCGCCACCGGCTGCCCACCACGCTGACGACACGACCCTCACGGCACGCGACCCGGCGGTGGACGGGCCGGTCCTGATGGCGGCAGTACAGCTGTTCTGCCGCGCGTCCAACGCCCGTGTCCATCCGGACAAGAGCAAGGCCATGGGCCTTGGCAGGTTTGCGCACCTGACGGGCCCTTGCCCACACACGGGGGTGCCGTTTACCACTGGCGCCGTGACGCACCTGGGTGTGCCCCTGTCGTGGGACTCTGATGCGGCTGCAGCTGACTTGTACACCCGGCGGGCTCGCGGCATGGCGTTTGTGGCGCGTCTGTGGGCTGCCCTGTCTCTGACTCTGGTTGGCCGTGTGCACATTGCGAAGCAGGTGCTGGCGGCGAAGCTGGCCTACCACTTCAGCTTGCTCAACCCGTCGCCTGCGCAGCTGAAGGAACTCACCGATCTGGTGGACCACTTTGCTGCGCGCTCCATGCACGCTGAGGACGCCAGCCTGGTGTCGCACGGGAACCCGCTCCTGCTGCCAAAGCGGGAAACGGCCTGTCTGACGTACAAGAATGGGGGTGTCAACCACGTCGACCTGCCTGCGTTCCTGTCTGCCCTGCAAGCTAAGACCTTCGCCCTCCTTGCCCAGCCAGGCCGGCAACCCTGGAAGATGCTCACCCGGGCGCTGCTTACTCATGTGCGCCCGGACTCCGCCACCACGTGGGCGTGGGTGTACAGCGACGCGCCGGCGCCAGCGGGGCTGCCTGCCCGGCTGGCGGCCGCGGTCGGCCACGTGCGGAGCGCGGGCGTGGAACAGCACCCACCGCAGCCAGCCACTCAGCCGCCAGCGGCGCCGCCGCAGTGGCGGGTTAGCCTGGACCAGCTGTGGGTGGCTAACACTGCGGGGGCTGTGTCCTACGTCCACTACACGGGGCGGCTCTTGGAGCCTGGGCCTGGCGTGCTGCCCCCGGCGGTGGATGGGGCGTGGCAGCCTGCCTGTGTGCTGCAGCATCGCAAGCCGCGGCACCTGTGGACCTTTGAAGAGCGGGCGGCGTACGATGCAGCATCACCAGGGGACCGGGCGGGGTCGTGGCCTCGGGCGCCGTATTTCCTGGCGCCGGAGGCTGGGGTGGTGGTGCACCCGGAGCACTGCCGGATTGCGGGTGTCAGCTTGGCGGACTACACGGTGCGGGACGTGCGGCGGGCCATCACCGCGGCCAACCCGGCCGCACCTCCAGCTCCGGCCCGCCCCGCAGCCATGCCGTGCCCGGCGCCAGCACAGCAGGCTGCTTACTCATGTGCGCCCGGACTCCGCCACCACGTGGGCGTGGGTGTACAGCGACGCGCCGGCGCCAGCGGGGCTGCCTGCCCGGCTGGCGGCCGCGGTCGGCCACGTGCGGAGCGCGGGCGTGGAACAGCATCCGCCGCAGCCAGCCACTCAGCCGCCAGCGGCGCCGCCACAGTGGCGGGTTAGCCTGGACCAGCTGTGGGTGGCTAACGCTGCGGGGGCTGTGTCCTACGTCCACTACACGGGGCGGCTCTTGGAGCCTGGGCCTGGCGTGCTGCCCCCGGCAGTGGATGGGGCGTGGCAGCCTGCCTGTGTGCTGCAGCACCGCAAGCCGCGGCACCTGTGGACCTTTGAAGAGCGGGCGGCGTACGATGCAGCATCACCAGGGGAACGGGCAGGGGCGTGGCCTCGGGCGCCGTACTTCCTGGCGCCGGAGGCTGGGGTGGTGGTGCACCCGGAGCACTGCCGGATTGCGGGTGTCAGCTTGGCGGACTACACGGTGCGGGACGTGCGGCGGGCCATCACCGCGGCCAACCCGGCCGCCCCTCTGGCTCCGGCCCGCCCCGCAGCCATGCCGTGCCCGGCGCCAGCACAGCAGGCGGGGGGTTCGGGGACCCAGCCGGCGGCACAGTCGCGGCTGGCGGAGCGGGAGGCGGAGTGGCAGCGTGCAGCGGCGCAGCTGACCACCACGGCGGCGCAGCACTTCCACAATAACCCGGTGGCTCTGGACCCCTGGCTCCACCGCACCTCCGCGGCAGCCGGGCAGCAGAACACGCCGGCGAGAACACTGCAGTCGTATGCGTCCCCGTCCCAGCAGTCGGGTGAGGGGCCGCGGCGTTCCGCGCGGCTGCAGGAGCAGGCGGCGGGCGGGGCGGGGCCTAGCACGGGGCCTGCCACGGCGGCGGCGGCAGCAGCGGCGGCGGTGGAGGGCGACCCTCGCATGCCGCCCCCGGATGCGTCCCTTCTGCGGGGTACGTGGCGGAGGCTGTGGGACAGCCACGCTAGTCGGGGGGCAAAGGTGCTGGTGTACCGGCTGCAACATGCTTACCTGCCTTGTGGGCTGTACAGGGCGGGCAAGGGCATTCGTCCACGGGTGACCACGGGGTGCGGGGGATTGGGGGCGCACTGTCCTCACCCCGCCTGCGGGCCACCTGGCCCGCGGGCGTGGGCCAGCCTGACGCACATCTTCCTGGAGTGTCCAGCTTATGCGCAGGCGAGGACGTGGCTGCAGCAGCTGTGGGCCTGCGTTGCGCCCCAGGCAGCGGCGCCGCCAGTGACGGACGCGGGCTTCATGCTGGGGGACCGCATGGGTATGTGGGCCTCAGGCCCGCGGGGGGCGGGCGCGCTGCTGTGGAGCACTTTGCGGGCCACCTTCTTGTACGCCGTCTGGTGTGCGTACTGGTCCCGCGAGCCTGCTAAGCAGACGTCGGAGCATGTGGTTCGGGAGGTGGTCAGCGAGCTGCGCAGGGTGATGCGGCTGCGTTTCACTGCCGCCACGCTAACCCCTGAAACCCTGTCGGCTCTGCCCACTCAGCTTCTCACCGCACAGCTCAAGGCGGCTAAGCTGGAGCACTTTGTTGCCATCTGGACGGCGGGTGGCGCGCTTTGTGAAGTGGAGGAGGTTCAGGGTGGGTCACCGAAGTTGCACTTGCGGCTGACGCTTGCATCCCCTGTGCAGGCCCCCTAGGTTTCCTTTTGGGCGGCGTTTCTTTCCAGGCGCTGGCGTGGCGTATTATCGTCATCAGCTTATCTGGCGCCCCATGTGTCATAGCTCTGGCTGGCGTCGCAGCGCCTGGGCGGCTGTGGGCCTTCCTGCACAGCGCGTCTTGCAGCGGGCTGGAGCCCGATTAGTCAGCGCCACATCTGGCCCGTTTAGTTTTCTGCTTGTGTCTCCTCTGCCAGTTCTCCTGGGGTGTTGCTCAAGCAACCGACTTGTGGGGGTGGGGTGGGTTACGGCGGGTCGAGTGTTGGTAGCACTGGTGTTTTCCTTTCTGGCGCGCGGTGGTGGTGGTTCTCGCGGTTAGGCTGTGGTGTAGGTTGGTGCTTGGGTTAGGTCTGGCGGTGTTTTTGTGCAACCCCTCCCGGGGGGCGGGGGGGCCAGCCTCCTGCTCTGTCTGCCGGGTCGGGGTGGGGTGGGGTGGGATGGATGGGTGGTTGGTGGCGGTTTTTCGAGGTGTTTGTTTTCTGTTTTTCTTCTCTTTTCTTCTCTTCTTGCCCTGTCAGGGTTCTGGTCTCGGGGACCAGGCTGCTTTCAGGCAGCAGGGGGGCAGCGCGTCTGCCCCTGTTCAACCTTGTAAGGATGATTCCTCAAAAAAAAAAAGGCGGGGGGTTCGGGGACCCAGCCGGCGGCACAGTCGCGGCTGGCGGAGCGGGAGGCGGAGTGGCAGCGTGCAGCGGCGCAGCTGACCACCACGGCGGCGCAGCACTTCCACAATAACCCGGTGGCTCTGGACCCCTGGCTCCACCGCACCTCTGCGGCAGCCGGGCTGCAGAACACGCCGGCGAGAGAACTGCAGTCGTATGCGTCCCCGTCCCAGCAGTCGGGTGAGGGGCCGCGGCGGTCCGCGCGGCTGCAGGAGCAGGCGGCGGGAGGGGCGGGACCTAGCACTGGGCCTGCCACGGCGGCGGCGGCAGCAGCGGCGGCGGTGGAGGGCGACCCTCGCATGCCGCCCCCGGATGCGTCCCTTCTGCGGGGTACGTGGCGGAGGCTGTGGGACAGCCACGCCAGTCGGGGGGCAAAGGTCCTGGTGTACCGGCTGCAACATGCTTACCTGCCTTGCGGGCTGTACAGGGCGGGAAAGGGAATTCGTCCACGGGTGACCACGGGGTGCGGGGGGTTGGGGGCGCACTGTCCTCACCCCGCCTGCGGGCCACCTGGCCCGCGGGCGTGGGCCAGCCTGACGCACATCTTCCTGGAGTGTCCAGCTTATGCGCAGGCGAGGACGTGGCTGCAGCAGCTGTGGGCCTGCGTTGCGCCCCAGGCAGCGGCGCCGCCAGTGACGGACGCGGGCTTCATGCTGGGGGACCGCATGGGTATGTGGGCCTCAGGCCCGCGGGGGGCGGGCGCGCTGCTGTGGAGCACTTTGCGGGCCACCTTCTTGTACGCCGTCTGGTGTGCGTACTGGTCCCGCGAGCCTGCTAAGCAGACGTCGGAGCATGTGGTTCGGGAGGTGGTCAGCGAGCTGCGCAGGGTGATGCGGCTGCGTTTCACTGCCGCCACGCTAACCCCTGAAACCCTGTCGGCTCTGCCCACTCAGCTTCTCACCGCACAGCTCAAGGCGGCTAAGCTGGAGCACTTTGTTGCCATCTGGTCGGCGGGTGGCGCGCTTTGTGAAGTGGAGGAGGTTCAGGGTGGGTCACCGAAGTTGCACTTGCGGCTGACGCTTGCATCCCCTGTGCAGGCCCCCTAGGTTTCCTTTTGGGCGGCGTTTCGTTCCAGGCGCTGGCGTGGCGTTTATCGTCATCAGCTTATCTGGCGCCCATGTGTTTTAGCTCTTGCTGGCGTCGCAGCGCCTGGGCGGCTGTGGGACTTCCTGCGCAGCGCGTCTTGCAGCGGGCTGGAGCCCGCCTAGTCAGCGCCACATCTGGCCCGTTTAGTTTTCTGCTTGTGTCTCCTCTGCCGGTTCTCCTGGGGTGTTGCTTAAGCAACCGACTTGTGGGGGTGGGGTGGGTTTGGGCGGGGCGAGTGCGTAGCGCTGGTGTTTCCTCTTCTGGCGCGCGGTGGTGGTGGTTCTTGCGGTTAGGCTGTGGTGTAGGCTGGTGCTTGGGTTAGGTCTGGCGGTGTTTTTGTGCAACCCCTCCCGGGGGGCGGGGGGGCCAGCCTTCTGCTCTGTCTGCCGGGTCGGGGTGGGGTGTGGTGGGATGGATGGGGGTAGTTGGTGGCGGTTTTCGAGGTGTTTGCTTTCTGTTTTTCTTCTCTTTTCTTCTCTTCTTGCCCTGTCAGGGTTCTGGTCTCGGGGACCAGGCTGCTTTCGGGCAGTAGGGGGGCAGCGCGTCTGCCCCTGTTTCAACCTTGTAAGGATGATTCCTCAAAAAAAAAAAAGAGCCGACAGGGTTTCAGGGGTTAGCGTGGCGGCAGTGAAACGCAGCCGCATCACCCTGCGCAGCTCGCTGACCACCTCCCGAACCACATGCTCCGACGTCTGCTTAGCAGGCTCGCGGGACCAGTACGCACACCAGACGGCGTACAAGAAGGTCACCCGCAAAGTGCTCCACAGCAGCGCTCCCGCCCCCCGCGGGCCTGAGGCCCACATACCCATGCGGTCCCCCAGCATGAAGCCCGCGTCCGTCACTGGCGGCGCCGCTGCCTGGGGCGCAACACAGGCCCACAGCTGCTGCAGCCACGTCCTCGCCTGCGCATAAGCTGGACACTCCAGGAAGATGTGCGTCAGGCTGGCCCACGCCCGCGGGGGGGGCAGAACGGGGCGGGCGGTGGCCCTGGCGTGGCGGCGTCACCAGTGACGGACGCGGGCTTGGAGGTTGTAGTTTCGGAGGTTGTGACTCTTTCGTGGTGAGGCGTCAGCGTGAGGGGGGCGGGCCCTCTCTTTTTTGAGGAATCATCCTTACAAGGTTGAACAGGGGCAGACGCGCTGCCCCCCTGCTGCCAGAAAGCAGCCTGGTCCCCGAGACCAGAACCCTGACAGGGCAAGAAGAGAAGAACAGAGAAGAAAACAGAAAGCAAACACCTCGAAAACCGCCACCAAACACCCCAAACTATCCCACCCCACCCCACCCCGACCCGGCAGACAGAGCAGGAGGCTGGCCCTCGCCCTAGTCACCTTGCCCCGTTAATCCATGCCAGGCCCTATGGGCCGGCGTTGTAATTATTATTATTATTATGACCACGTGGGGAACGTGCAGATGCAGGAGGCGGCGGGTGTGGGTGACGCAGCGGCTGCCGCTGGTGGGGCCAGCGGACCACCCGCCGTGGCCTCACCCTCGCTGCCACATCTGGTGGCGGGGGGAAGCACCCGTGCTGCTGCGGCTCCCCTAATGGCCGAGCGACAGTAGCAGCCCTCTTCACAGCAGCGGGTGGCAGCGGGAGGGCTTAGCGGGGGGCAGCCATCAAAAAAAAAAAAATCTGCAGGCGTGGGGGGGCCACCGGCGGTCAGGCGTCGTACTGCCTGTGCTGGGTCGGCTGGCGCGCAGCAGCAGCCCATTGGGGCTCCCGCGCCACAGCCGCCCTTTGATCAGCGGGCGGCCGCCAGGCAGGATCAGGAGCAGACCGCTGTGATGCAGCGGTACTTGGCCTACATGGCGGACCTCCATCTCCAGCAGCAACGGCGGGTACAGCAACAGCAGCAGCAGGAGCTGCACGGCCAGGGGCAGTCGCCCAGGCCCCGGACCGGCTCCCAGGTTGTGGTCCTGGCCACGCGGGGGGGACAGGACGGGGCGGGCGATGGCGCTGCCACGGCGGCGCCCGGGCGTGGGCGACGGGTGCAACCAGCCGCGCATGCACCGCCGCCACCGCTGCAGCAACAGCCCCGCTCCAAAGGGCGCTGTGGCCCCGCCCAGCTCCCGCAGCAGAGGGCAGGGCGCTTGGGCGGCGGGCTGCCTCCCCCGCAGGACGGTGCTAGCTCGCCGCCGCGCGTGCCCGCTGGGCGGCCGGCCGGGGGACAGCAGGCTGCTTTCAGGCAGCAGGGGGGCAGCGCGTCTGCCCCTGTTCAACCTTGTAAGGATGATTCCTCAAAAAAAAAAAGCAGGCTGGTGGGGGCAGCGGGTTGGGGCGCCAGGGTGGAGGAGTGGGGCGGGCAGTGCCCCAGCCGCTACCCCAGGCGCGGCCGCCACTGCAAACGTCACAACCGGCGGGTGGTGGTAAGGACGCGCCGGCTGGGGGTTCGGCCGACACGGCTGGGCGCGCTGGTGGGGGTGCGGGCAGTGAGGCGGAGTACGGGGCCGTTTGCCTGACCCGGGACACGTGTGTTGCCATCGGCTCTGACCTCGTGACGCACCAGAACCGCTGTGCAGATGTGCAGGGGTTTGAGTGGGCGCAGCTGGGCCACGACACGCTTGGTGGCCGCCTCCTCGCCTACCTCCGTGACCAGGGCGCCACCATACCGGACTGGGCCGTCTGCCGCGTGCCGGCCGGCCGTATCGCCGTCCTGGCACAGCTGCACGACGAGTTCACTGGCTGGTGGCGCCTATACTCAGCCCAGCCTGCAGACACGCCCCTGCCTTCCGACGTGACGGAGCAGCTGGATGACGCCGCGCAGCAGGTGCAGACGGCCTACATGGACTACGTGCTCCTAGACGCCCGCACCCTGCGGTCCGCTAAGCGTGGGCCGGCGGACCCCGGCGGGGCCAGCGGGCCCAGCCGCCGGCAACGCCAGCACCGCAGCCGCAGTACCTCCAGCCTCATGAGCCTGGGCAGCGCTCCATTGCACCCCGGCGGCGCCAGCTCAGGTGCCGCTAGCATGAGCACCAGTAGCGGCGGCGCGCCCCCCAGCCAGGGTGGCGGCCGCCGCGGCAAACGCCACAGCAGCAACAGCACCCGCACCCTCCACGACGCTGCCGTGGCCGGCGGGGGCTCATAATGCGGCCACCAGTGGGAGCGGCGAACCTTCGGCTGCTGACAGTGAATGTCAACGGCCTGGGCTCGCCGTTCAAGGCGCGGGCGCTGGTCTCGCACCTACAGCAAGTTGGGGCGGATGTGGCGATGGTGCAGGAGACCCACGCTACTGACACGACGGTGCTGGAGTCTTGCCTTCGTGCCGCGCAGGGGGCGTGCCTTCCGTGGCGCCACTGCCTTGCTGCCAGCCCGGCAGCGTCGCCCCACTCCTGTGGGACGGCTATCCTGGCGCGGAGTCGGCTGTCCCTTCCAGGCTGCGTACTGCAGCCGCCGTCAACGGATGCGGCGGGCCGTGTGGTATGTTAAGATTGGGATGTGGGTCACCTGCGCCTGCGTTTCGTGTGTGTGTATGCGCCCACGGCCGTGACGGACAAGCCTGCTTTCTTTGCCGGGCTGCATACCCACCTGGCCTCGGACAGGGTGCTTGTTGTCGGTGGGGACTGGAACTGTGTCACCGATGCCAGTCAGGAGGCGGCCCCTAGCCCATCACGTGCTGCAGGTGCCCCGCAACTTGCCAGCCTCCTCGCCCAGTTCAGTCTGGTGGACCCTTGGGCGAGCAAGCGTGGCGGCGCCAAGGGCTACACGCATCCGGCCACGCCCAAGCCGGCCTCTCCCGCACGCCTGGATCAGTGGTATGTCAGTTCCACCGCGGCGCCGTGGGTGCTGGATGTCGCACGCACGTATGGGGCGCCTGGGGACCACAACGGTGTGCTGCTCACCCTGTCCTTGCCCGACCTGCCACATGCGCACCGGGAGCAGTGGCGCTTCCCCACATACCTGCTGTTTCACCCCTCGCTGCGTCTGGAGCTCGAGCAGCGCTTGGAGGCGCACGTTGCCGCAAATCCTGTGACCAGTACAGGTGACGGCGCTTGCACGCAATGGGAGGCGGACAAGTTCTTCTTGCGGGAGGCCGCCACCAGCATCCACCGTCGGCATGCACGCCAGACCCGGGAGGGCTGCATGGCGTGGTGCTGGCCGCAGACGCGGCCGCTGCCCTGGCCGACCGGCCGGGAGCCAGCGCCGCGCAGCGTCAGGCTGCGGCCATGGCCAACTTGGCGGTGCGGGAGGAGCGGGCAGCTGCCGCAGCGGCCAGCCACAATGCCCGCGCTGCACTGATGAAGGAGCATGGGGAGCGGGGCACTCGCTGGTTCCATCGGCAGGCTGACGAGCCAGCAGCCGGCGCGCAGGAGCCCATCACGCACTTGAAGGTGCCGGGGCAACCGGCGCCTGTGGCGCTCACGGGGCCGGGCACGCGCAACACTGTCTCCGCAGCCGCTGCAGCCATGTACAGCAGCACCAGCCCCACCGGCCTGTTCCGCGTGCAGCCGGTCTGTACGGCGTCGCAGCAACAGCTTCTGGCGGCCATTGACCGCAAGGTTCCGGCGGATCTGCAGGCCGCCGCAGAGGGGTCCGGTGACGGCGCCCTCAGTGATGCCGAGCTGATGGCAGCGCTGGCTGGCTCCGCCAATGGTAAAGCGCCTGAGTCGGACGGGGTCCCGTACGAGGTGTACAAGGTTTTTTGGGCACTGCTGGGTTCGCGCTTGTGTGCTGCTGCTGCCGCTGCCTTTGCTGCCGCAAGGCCGTCAGCGCCCGCCTGCAGCCCGCCCTGGATGCAGTTGTGGATGAGCTGCAGACCGCGTTCATCACCGGCCGCTGGATTGGAGACAACGCGCTGTACCTCCAAGGCCTGATCGAATGGATGCGCCTGGACGTGGGCGCGGACGGCACGCCACGGCAGGGTGGAGCGCTGTACTTCTTGGACATTGAAAAGGCGTATGACCGGGTGCACCGGCAGTGGCTGTATGCGTCCGCGGAGGGACTTGGGTTTGGGCCGCGCATGCTGCGCTGGATCCGCCTGCTCACTGCCAACGGCTCTGCCCGCGTGTGTGTGAACGGGATGCTCTCTGACGCCTTCCCAGTGCTGAACGGCTTGCCGCAGGGCAGCACCGCCTCACCACCCCTGTGGGTCATCCAGATGCAGCCACTGACGTCCTTTCTGCGGCGGCAGGTGGAGCAAGGGGCACTGCGCACGCCCCTGTTACCCAGCGGCGAGCAGGCGCCACCTGCTGCCCACCACGCTGACGACACGACCCTCATGGCGCGCGACCCGGCGGTGGACGGGCCGGTCCTGATGGCGGCAGTACAGCTGTTCTGCCGCGCGTCCAACGCCCGTGTCCATCCGGACAAGAGCAAGGCCATGGGCCTTGGCAGGTTTGCGCACCTGACGGGCCCTTGCCCACACACGGGGGTGCCGTTTACCACTGGCGCCGTGACGCACCTGGGTGTGCCCCTGTCGTGGGACTCGGATGTGGCTGCAGCTTTGTTTGAGGAATCATCCTTACAAGAATGACCAGGGGCAGACGCGCTGCCCCCCTGCTGCCTGAAAGCAGCCTGGTCCCTGAGACCAGAACCCTGACAGGGCAAGAAAAGAAGAAAAGAGAAGAAAACAGAAAGCAACCACCTCGAAAACCGCCACCAAACACCCCCATCCATCCCACCCCAGTCCACCCCGACCTGGCAGACAGAGCAGGAGGCTGGCCCCCCCGCCCCCCGGGAGGGGTTGCACAAAAACACCGCCAGACCTAACCCAAGCACCAACCTACACCACAGCCTAACCGCAAGAACCACCACCACCGCGTGCCAGAAAAGAAAACACCAGCGCTACGCACTCACCCCGCCCAAACCCACCCCACCCCCACAAGTCGGTTGCTTAAGCAACACCCCAGGAGAACCGGCAGAGGAGACACAAGCAGCCCCTTCGCAGCAGCGGGTGGCGACGGGAGGGCTTAGCGGGGTCCAGCCGGCGGAAGGCGTGGGGGGGCCGCCGGCGGCCAGGCCTCGCCCTGCCGGTGCTGGGCCGGCTGGCGTGCAGCAGCAGCACAGTGGCGCTCCCGCGCCACGGCCGCCCTTGGATCATCAGGCCCCCGCCGGGCAGGATCAGGAGCAGACCGCTGTGATGCGGCGGTACTTGGCCGAGCTGGCGGACCTCAATCTCCAGCGGCAACGGCGGTTACAGCAACAGCAACAGCAGCAGCAGCAGCTGCAGCGCCAGGGGCAGTCGCCCAGGCCCCGGACCGGCTCCCAGGTTGTGGTCCTGGCCACGCTGGGGGGGCAGGACGGGGCGGGCGGTGGCCCTGGCGTGGCGGCGTCACGGCGTGGGCAACGTGTTGACATAGTTGACCACGTGGGGGACGTGCAGATGCAGGAGGCGGCGGGTGTGGGTGACGCAGCGGCTGCCGCTGGTGGGGCCAGCGGACCACCCGCCGTGGCCTCACCCTCGCTGCCACATCTGGTGGCGGGGGGAAGCACCCGTGCTGCTGCGGCTCCCCTAATGGCCGAGCGACAGTAGCAGCCCTCTTCACAGCAGCGGGTGGCAGCGGGAGGGCTTAGCGGGGGGCAGCCATCAAAAAAAAAAATAAAAATCTGCAGGCGTGGGGGGGCCACCGGCGGTCAGGCGTCGTACTGCCTGTGCTGGGTCGGCTGGCGCGCAGCAGCAGCCCATTGGGGCTCCCGCGCCACAGCCGCCCTTTGATCAGCGGGCGGCCGCCAGGCAGGATCAGGAGCAGACCGCTGTGATGCAGCGGTACTTGGCCTACATGGCGGACCTCCATCTCCAGCAGCAACGGCGGGTACAGCAACAGCAGCAGCAGGAGCTGCACGGCCAGGGGCAGTCGCCCAGGCCCCGGACCGGCTCCCAGGTTGTGGTCCTGGCCACGCGGGGGGGACAGGACGGGGCGGGCGATGGCGCTGCCACGGCGGCGCCCGGGCGTGGGCGACGGGTGCAACCAGCCGCGCATGCACCGCCGCCACCGCTGCAGCAACAGCCCCGCTCCAAATGGCGCTGTGGCCCCGCCCAGCTCCCGCAGCAGAGGGCAGGGCGCTTGGGCGGCGGGCTGCCTCCCCCGCAGGACGGTGCTAGCTCGCCGCCGCGCGTGCCCACTGGGCGGCCGGCCGGGGGAAACCAGGCTGCTTTCAGGCAGCAGGGGGGCAGCGCGTCTGCCCCTGTTCAACCTTGTACGGATGATTCCTCAAAAAAAAAAGCAGGCTGGTGGGGGCAGCGGGTTGGGGCGCCAGGGTGGAGGAGTGGGGCGGGCAGTGCCCCAGCCGCTACCCCAGGCGCGGCCGCCACTGCAAACGTCACAACCGGCGGGTGGTGGTAAGGACGCGCCGGCTGGGGGTTCGGCCGACACGGCTGGGCGCGCTGGTGGGGGTGCGGGCAGTGAGGCGGAGTACGGGGCCGTTTGCCTGACCCGGGACACGTGTGTTGCCATCGGCTCTGACCTCGTGACGCACCAGAACCGCTGTGCAGATGTGCAGGGGTTTGAGTGGGCGCAGCTGGGCCACGACACGCTTGGTGGCCGCCTCCTCGCCTACCTCCGTGACCAGGGCGCCACCATACCGGACTGGGCCGTCTGCCGCGTGCCGGCCGGCCGTATCGCCGTCCTGGCACAGCTGCACGACGAGTTCACTGGCTGGTGGCGCCTATACTCAGCCCAGCCTGCAGACACGCCCCTGCCTTCCGACGTGACGGAGCAGCTGGATGACGCCGCGCAGCAGGTGCAGACGGCCTACATGGACTACGTTTTTTTTTTTTGAGGAATCATCCGTACAAGGTTGACCAGGGGCAGACGCGCTGCCCCCCTGCTGCCTGAAAGCAGCCTGGTCCCCGAGACCAGAACCCTGACAGGGCAAGAAGAGAAGAAAAGAGAAGAAAACAGGAAGCAAACACCTCGAAAACCGCCACCAACCACCCCCATCCATCCCACCCCACCCCACCCCGACCCGGCAGACAGAGCAGGAGGCTGGCCCCCCCGCCCCCCGGGAGGGGTTGCACAAAAACACCGCCAGACCTAACCCAAGCACCAACCTACACCACAGCCTAACCGCAAGAACCACCACCACCGCGCGCCAGCAAAGAAAACACCAGCGCTACGCACTCGCCCCGCCCAAACCCACCCCACCCCCACAAGTCGGTTGCGTAAGCAACACCCCAGTAGAACCGGCAAAGGAGACACAAGCAGAAAACTAAACGGGCCAGATGTGGCGCTGACTAAGCGGGCTCCAGCCCGCTGCAAGACGCGCTGTGCAGGAAGTCCCACAGCCGCCCAGGCGCTGCCACTCCAGCCAGAGCTAGTACTCATGGGCGCCAGACAAGCTGATGACGATAATACGCCACGCCAGCGCCTGGAAAGAAATGCTGCCCAGAAGGAAATCTAGGGGGCCTGCACAGGTGATGCAAGCGTCAGCCGCAAGTTCAACTTCGGTTTTTGTTTTTGAGGAATCATCCTTACAAGGTTGAACAGGGGCAGACGCGGTGACCCACCCTGAACCTCCTCCACTTCACAAAGCGCGCCACCCGCCGTCCAGATGGCAACAAAATGCTCCAGCTTAGCCGCCTTGAGCTGTGCGGTGAGAAGCTGAGTGGGCAGAGCCGACAGGGTTTCAGGGGTTAGCGTGGCGGCAGTGAAACGCAGCCGCATCACCCTGCGCAGCTCGCTGACCACCTCCCGAACCACATGCTCCGACTTCTGCTTAGCAGGCTCGCGGGACCAGTACGCACACCAGACGGCGTACAAGAAGGTGGCCCGCAAAGTGCTCCACAGCAGTGCTCCCGCCCCCCGCGGGCCTGAGGCCCACATACCCATGCGGTCCCCCAGCATGAAGCCCGCGTCCGTCACTGGCGGCGCCGCTGCCTGGGGCGCAACGTGCTCCTAGACGCCCGCACCCTGCGGTCCGCTAAGCGTGGGCCGGCGGACCCCGGCGGGGCCAGCGGGCCCAGCCGCCGGCAACGTCAGCACCGCAGCCGCAGTACCTCCAGCCTCATGAGCCTGGGCAGCGCTCCATTGCACCCCGGCGGCGCCAGCTCAGGTGCCGCTAGCATGAGCACCAGCAGCGGCGGCGCGCCCCCCAGCCAGGGTGGCGGCCGCCGCGGCAAACGCCACAGCAGCAACAGCACCCGCACCCTCCACGGCGCTGCCGTGGCCGGCGGGGGCTCATAATGCGGCCACCAGTGGGAGCGGCGAACCTTCGGCTGCTGACAGTGAATGTCAACGGCCTGGGCTCGCCGTTCAAGGCGCGGGCGCTGGTCTCGCACCTACAGCAAGTTGGGGCGGATGTGGCGATGGTGCAGGAGACCCACGCTACTGACACGACGGTGCTGGAGTTTTGCCTTCGTGCCGCGCAGGGGGCGTGCCTTCCGTGGCGCCACTGCCTTGCTGCCAGCCCGGCAGCGTCGCCCCACTCCTGTGGGACGGCTATCCTGGCGCGGAGTCGGCTGTCCCTTCCAGGCTGCGTACTGCAGCCGCCGTCAACGGATGCGGCGGGCCGTGTGGTATGTTGGGATTGGGATGTGGGTCACCTGCGCCTGCGTTTCGTGTGTGTGTATGCGCCCACGGCCGTGGCGGACAAGCCTGCTCTCTTTGCCGGGCTGCATACCCACCTGGCCTCGGACAGGGTGCTTGTTGTCGGTGGGGACTGGAACTGTGTCACCGATGCCAGTCAGGAGGCGGCCCCTAGCCCATCACGTGCTGCAGGTGCCCCGCAACTTGCCAGCCTCCTCGCCCAGTTCAGTCTGGTGGACCCTTGGGCGAGCAAGCGTGGCGGCGCCAAGGGCTACACGCATCCGGCCACGCCCAAGCCGGCCTCTCCCGCACGCCTGGATCGGTGGTATGTCAGTTCCACCGCGGCGCCGTGGGTGCTGGATGTCGCACGCACGTATGGGGCGCCTGGGGACCACAACGGTGTGCTGCTCACCCTGTCCTTGCCCGACCTGCCACATGCGCACCGGGAGCAGTGGCGCTTCCCCACATACCTGCTGTTTCACCCCTCGCTGCGTCTGGAGCTCGAGCAGCGCTTGGAGGCGCACGCTGCCGCAAATCCTGTGACCAGTACAGGTGACGGCGCTTGCACGCAATGGGAGGCGGACAAGTTCTTCTTGCGGGAGGCCGCCACCAGCATCCACCGTCGGCATGCACGCCAGACCCGGGACGGGCTGCATGGCGTGGTGCTGGCCGCAGACGCGGCCGCTGCCCTGGCCGACCGGCCGGGAGCCAGCGCCGCGCAGCGTCAGGCTGCGGCCATGGCCAACTTGGCGGTGCGGGAGGAGCGGGCAGCTGCTGCAGCGGCCAGCCACAATGCCCGCGCTGCACTGATGAAGGAGCATGGGGAGCGGGGCACTCGCTGGTTCCATCGGCAGGCTGACGAGCCAGCAGCCGGCGCGCAGGAGCCCATCACGCACTTGAAGGTGCCGGGGCAACCGGCGCCTGTGGCGCTCACGGGGCCGGGCACGCGCAACACTGTCTCCGCAGCCGCTGCAGCCATGTACAGCAGCACCAGCCCCACCGGCCTGTTCCGCGTGCAGCCGGTCTGTACGGCGTCGCAGCAACAGCTTCTGGCGGCCATTGACCGCAAGGTTCCGGCGGATCTGCAGGCCGCCGCAGAGGGGTCCGGTGACGGCGCCCTCAGTGATGCCGAGCTGATGGCAGCGCTGGCTGGCTCCGCCAATGGTAAAGCGCCTGGGTCGGACGGGGTCCCGTACGAGGTGTACAAGGTTTTTTGGGCGCTGCTGGGTTCGCGCTTGTGTGCTGCTGCTGCCGCTGCCTTTGCTGCCGCTGCAGACGCCCACGATGGCGGTGAAATGGCGGCGGCGCTGCCCGCCTCCTGGCGGGAGGGCATCATCACCCTCATCTACAAGGGCAAAAGCCTGGACCGCGCCGAGCTGGCGTCCTACCGGCCCATCACGCTGCTCAACTGCGACTTCAAGATGGTGTCCAAGGCCGTCAGCGCCCGCCTGCAGCCCGCCCTGGATGCAGTTGTGGATGAGCTGCAGACCGCGTTCATCACCCTGCCCCTGTTCAACCTTGTAAGGATGATTCCTCCAAAAAAAAAATCACCGGCCGCTGGATTGGAGACAACGCGCTGTACCTCCAAGGCCTGATCGAATGGATGCGCCTGGACGTGGGCGCGGGCACGCCACGGCAGGGTGGAGCGCTGTACTTCTTGGACATTGAAAAGGCGTATGACCGGGTGCACCGGCAGTGGCTGTATGCGTCCGCGGAGGGACTTGGGTTTGGGCCGCGCATGCTGCGCTGGATCCGCCTGCTCACTGCCAACGGCTCTGCCCGCGTGTGTGTGAACGGGATGCTCTCTGACGCCTTCCCAGTGCTGAACGGCTTGCCGCAGGGCAGCACCGCCTCACCACCCCTGTGGGTCATCCAGATGCAGCCACTGACGTCCTTTCTGCGGCGGCAGGTGGAGCAAGGGGCACTGCGCACGCCCCTGTTACCCAGCGGCGAGCAGGCGCCGCCTGCTGCCCACCACGCTGACGACACGACCCTCACGGCGCGCGACCCGGCGGTGGACGGGCCGGTCCTGATGGCGGCAGTACAGCTGTTCTGCCGCGCGTCCAACGCCCGTGTCCATCCGGACAAGAGCAAGGCCATGGGCCTTGGCAGGTTTGCGCACCTGACGGGCCCTTGCCCACACACGGGGGTGCCGTTTACCACTGGCGCCGTGACGCACCTGGGTGTGCCCCTGTCGTGGGACTCGGATGTGGCTGCAGCTTTGTTTGAGGAATCATCCTTACAAGGTTGAACAGGGGCAGACGCGCTGCCCCCCTGCTGCCTGAAAGCAGCCTGGTCCCCGAGACCAGAACCCTGACAGGGCAAGAAGAGAAGAAAAGAGAAGAGAACAGGAAGCAAACACCTCGAAAACCGCCACCCAACCACCCCCATCCATCCCACCACACCCCACCCCGACCCGGCAGACAGAGCAGGAGGCTGGCCCCCCCGCCCCCCGGGAGGGGTTGCACAAAAACACCGCCAGACCTAACCCAAGCACCCACCTACACCACAGCCGAACCGCAAGAACCACCACCACCACGCGCAGGAAAAGAAAACACCAGCGCTACGCACTCGCGCCGCCCAAACCCACCCCACCCCCACAAGTCGGTTGCTTAAGCAACACCTCAGGAGAACCGGCAGAGGAGACACAAGCAGAAAACTAAACGGGCCAGATGTGGCGCTGACTAAGCGGGCTCCAGTCCGCTGCAAGACGCGCTGTGCAGGAAGGCCCACAGCCGCCCAGGCGCTGCCACTCCAGCCAGAGCACATAGTACTCATGGGCGCCAGACAAGCTGATGACGATAAACCGCCACGCCAGCGCCTGGAAAGAAGCCGCCGCCCAAAAGGAAATCTAGGGGGCCTGCACAGGTGATGCAAGCGTCAGCCGCAAGTTCAACTTCGGTGACCCACCCTGAACCTCCTCCACTTCACAGAACGTGCCACCCGTCGTCCAGATGGCAACAAAGTGCTCCAGCTTGGCCGCCTTGAGCTGTGCGGTGAGAAGAACCGGGTGCGCGGCTGACTTGTACACCCGGCGGGCTCGCGGCATGGCGTTTGTGGCGCGTCTGTGGGCTGCCCTGTCTCTGACTCTGGTTGGCCGTGTGCACATTGCGAAGCAGGTGCTGGCGGCGAAGCTGGCCTACCACTTCAGCTTCCTCAACCCGTCACCTGCGCAGCTGAAGGAACTCACCGACCTGGTGGACCACTTTGCTGCGCGCTCCATGCACGCTGAGGACGCCAGCCTGGTGTCGCACGGGAACCCGCTCCTGCTGCCAAAGCGGGAAACGGCATGTCTGCCATACAAGGACGGGGGTGTCAACCACGTCGACCTGCCTGCGTTCCTGTCTGCCCTGCAAGCTAAGACTTTCGCCCTCCTTGCCCAGCCAGGCCGGCAACCCTGGAAGATGCTCACCCGGGCGCTGCTTACCCATGTGCGCCCAGACTCCGCCACCACGTGGGCGTGGGTGTACAGCGACGCGCCGGCGCCAGCGGGGCTGCCTGCCCGGCTGGCGGCCGCGGTCGGCCACGTGCGGAGCGCGGGTGTTTTTTGTTTTTTTGAGGAATCATCCTTACAAGGTTGACCAGGGGCAGACGCGCTGCCCCCCTGCTGCCTGAAAGCAGCCTGGTCCCTGAGACCAGAACCCTGACAGGGCAAGAAAAGAAGAAAAGAGAAGAAAACAGAAAGCAACCACCTCGAAAACCGCCACCAACCACCCCCATCCATCCCACCCCAGTCCACCCCGACCCGGCAGACAGAGCAGGAGGCTGGCCCCCCCGCCCCCCGGGAGGGGTTGCACAAAAACACCGCCAGACCTAACCCAAGCACCAACCTACACCACAGCCTAACCGCAAGAACCACCACCACCGCGTGCCAGAAAAGAAAACACCAGCGCCACGCACTCGCGCCGCCCAAACCCACCCCACCCCCACAAGTCGGTTGCTTAAGCAACACCCCATGAGAACCGGCAGAGGAGACACAAGCAGAAAACTAAACGGGCCAGATGTGGCGCTGACCAAGCGGGCTCCAGCCCGCTGCAAGACGCGCTGTGCAGGAAGGCCCACAGCCGCCCAGGCGCTGCGACACCAGCCAGAGCTAAAACACATGGGCGCCTGATCAGCTGATGACGATAATACGCCACGCCAGCGCCTGGAAAGAAGCGCCGCCCAAAAGGAAACCTAGGGGGCCTGCACAGGTGATGCAAGCGTCAGCCGCAAGTTCAACTTCGGTGACCCACCCTGAACCTCCTCCACTTCACAAAGCGCGCCACCTGCCGACCAGATGGCAACAAAGTTTTTTTTTTTGAGGAATCATCCTTACAAGGTTGAACAGGGGCAGACGCGCTGCCCCCCTGCTGCCTGAAAGCAGCCTGGTCCCCGAGACCAGAACCCTGACAGGGCAAGAAGAGAAGAAAAGAGAAGAAAACAGAAAGCAAACACCTCGAAAACCGCCACCAACCACCCCCATCCATCCCACCCCACCCCACCCCGACCCGGCAGACAGAGCAGGAGGCTGGCCCCCCCGCCCCCCGGGAGGGGTTGCACAAAAACACCGCCAGACCTAACCCAAGCACCAACCTACACCACAGCCTAACCGCAAGAACCACCACCACCGCGCGCCAGCAAAGAAAACACCAGCGCTACGCACTCGCCCCGCCCAAACCCACCCCACCCCCACAAGTCGGTTGCTTAAGCAACACCCCAGGAGAACCGGCAGAGGAGACACAAGCAGAAAACTAAACGGGCCAGATGTGGCGCTGACTAAGCGGGCTCCAGTCCGCTGCAAGACGCGCTGTGCAGGAAGGCCCACAGCCGCCCAGGCGCTGCCACTCCAGCCAGAGCTAGTACTCATGGGCGCCAGACAAGCTGATGACGATAATACGCCACGCCAGCGCCTGGAAAGAAATGCCACCCAGAAGGAAATCTAGGGGGCCTGCACAGGTGATGCAAGCGTCAGCCGCAAGTTCAACTTCGGTGACCCACCCTGAACCTCCTCCACTTCACAAAGCGCGCCACCCGCCGTCCAGATGGCAACAAAATGCTCCAGCTTAGCCGCCTTGAGCTGTGCGGTGAGAAGCTGAGTGGGCAGAGCCGACAGGGTTTCAGGGGTTAGCGTGGCGGCAGTGAAACGCAGCCGCATCACCCTGCGCAGCTCGCTGACCACCTCCCGAACCACATGCTCCGACTTCTGCTTAGCAGGCTCGCGGGACCAGTACGCACACCAGACGGCGTACAAGAAGGTGGCCCGCAAAGTGCTCCACAGCAGCGCGCCCGCCCCCCGCGGGCCTGAGGCCCACATACCCATGCGGTCCCCCAGCATGAAGCCCGCGTCCGTCACTGGCGGCGCCGCTGCCTGGGGCGCAACACAGGCCCACAGCTGCTGCAGCCACGTCCTCGCCTGCGCATAAGCTGGACACTCCAGGAAGATGTGCGTCAGGCTGGCCCACGCCCGCGGGCCAGGTGGCCCGCAGGCGGGGTGAGGACAGTGCGCCCCCAACCCCCCGCACCCCGTGGTCACCCGTGGACGAATTCCCTTGCCCGCCCTGTACAGCCCGCAAGGCAGGTAAGCATGTTGCAGCCGGTACACAAGTACCTTTGCCCCCCGACTGGCGTGGCTGTCCCACAGCCTCCGCCGCGTACCCCGCAGAAGGGACGCATCAGGGGGCGGCATGCGAGGGTCGCCCTCCACTGCCGCCGCTGCTGCCGCCGCCGCCGTGGCAGGCCCCGTGCTAGGCCCCGCCCCGCCCGCCGCCTGCTCCTGCAGCCGCGCGGACCGCCGCGGCCCCTCACCTGACTGCCGGGACGGGGACGCATACGACTGCAGTTCTCTCGCTGGCGTGTTCTGCAGCCCGGCTGCCGCAGAGGTGCGGTGGAGCCAGGGGTCCAGAGCCACCGGGTTATTGTGGAAATGCTGCGCCGCCGTGGTGGTCAGTTGCCCTTTTTTTTTGGGGTCAGGCTCGTCTTCGTGCCCTTGTTGCCTGGTGCCTGGCTGCCTGGCGCCCGCCCTGCTGTGATGCCCTGTGAGTGCTGATCTTGGGCAGCTATGCAGTTGCTGGGTGATCCTTTTTTTTTTTTGAGGGATCATCCTTACAAGGTTGAACAGGGGCAGACGCGCTGCCCCCCTGCTGCCTGAAGACAGCCTGGTCCCCGAGACCAGAACCCTGACAGGGCAAGAAGAGAAGAAAAGAGAAGAAAGCAGAAAGCAAACACCTCGAAACCGTCACCAACCACCCCCATCCATCCCACCCCACCCCACCCCACCCCGACCCGGCAGACAGCGCAGGAGGCTGGCCCCCCCGCCCCCCGGGAGGGGTTGCACAAAAACACCGCCAGACCTTACCCAAGCACCAACCTACACCACAGCCTAACCGCAAGAACCACCACCACCACCGCGCGCCAGAAAAGGAAACACCAGCGCTACGCACTCGCCCCGCCCAAACCCACCCCACCCCCACAAGTCGGTTGCTTAAGCAACACCCCAGGAGAACCGGCAGAGGAGACACAAGCAGAAGACTAAACGGGCCAGATGTGGCGCTGACTAAGTGGGCTCCAGCCCGCTGCAAGACGCGCTGTGCAGGAAGGCCCACAGCCGCCCAGGCGCTGCCACTCCAGCCAGAGCTAGTACTCATGGGCGCCAGACAAGCTGATGACGATAGTACACCACGCCAGCGCTTGGAAAGAAACGCCGCCCAAAAGGAAACCTAGGGGGCCTGCACAGGTGATGCAAGCGTCAGCCGCAAGTTCAACTTCGGTGACCCACCCTGAACCTCCTCCACTTCACAAAGCGCGCCACCCGCCGTCCAGATGGCAACAAAGTGCTCCAGCTTAGCCGCCTTGAGCTGCGCGGTGAGAAGCTGTGTGGGCAGAGCCGACAGGGTTTCAGGGGTTAGCGTGGCGGCAGTGAAACGCAGCTGCATCACCCTGCGCAGCTCGCTGACCACCTCCCGAACCACATGCTCCGACGTCTGGTTAGCAGGCTCGCGGGACCAGTACGCACACCAGACGGCGTACAAGAAGGTGGCCCGCAAAGTGCTCCACAGCAGCGCGCCCGCCCCCCGCGGGCCTGAGGCCCACATACCCATGCGGTCCCCCAGCATGAAGCCCGCGTCCGTCACTGGCGGCGCCGCTGCCTGGGGCGCAACGCAGGCCCACAGCTGCTGCAGCCACGTCCTCGCCTGCGCATAAGCTGGACACTCCAGGAAGATGTGCGTCAGGCTGGCCCACGCCCGCGGGCCAGGTGGCCCGCAGGCGGGGTGAGGACAGCGCGCCCCCAACCCCCCGCACCCCGTGGTCACCCGTGGACGAATTCCCTTGCCCGCCCTGTACAGCCCGCAAGGCAGGTAAGCATGATGCAGCCGGTACACCAGCACCTTTGCCCCCCGACTAGCGTGGCTGTCCCACAGCCTCCGCCACGTACCCCGCAGAAGGGACGCATCCGGGGGCGGCATGCGAGGGTCGCCCTCCACCGCCGCCGCTGCTGCCGCCGCCGCCGTGGCAGGCCCCGTGCTAGGTCCCGCCCCGCCCGCCGCCTGCTCCTGCAGCCGCGCGGACCGCCGCGGCCCCTCACCCGAGTGCTGGAACGGGGACGCATATGACTGCAGGTCTCTCGCCGGCGTGTTCTGCAGCCCGGCTGCCGCAGAGGTGCGGTGGAGCCAGGGGTCCAGAGCCACCGGGTTATTGTGGAAATGCTGCGCCGCCGTGGTGGTCAGCTGCGCCGCTGCACGCTGCCACTCCGCCTCCCGCTCCGCCAGCCGCGACTGTGCCGCCGGCTGGGTCCCCGAACCCCCCGCCTGCTGTGCTGGCGCCGGGCACGGCATGGCTGCGGGGCGGGCCGGAGCCGGAGGTGCGGCCGGGTTAGCCGCGGTGATGGCCCGCCGCACGTCCCGCACCGTGTAGTCCGCTAAGCTGACACCCGCAATCCGGCAGTGCTCCGGGTGCACCACCACCCCAGCCTCCGGCGCCAGGAAGTACGGCGCCCGAGGCCACGCCCCCGCCCGGTCCCCTGGTGATGCTGCATCGTACGCCGCCCGCTCTTCAAAGGTCCACAGGTGCCGCGGCTTGCGATGCTGCAGCACACAGGCAGGCTGCCACGCCCCATCCACCGCCGGGGGCAGCACGCCAGGCCCAGGCTCCAAGAGCCGCCCCGTGTAGTGGACGTAGGACACAGCCCCCGCAGCATTAGCCACCCACAGCTGGTCCAGGCTAACCCGCCACTGTGGCGGCGCCGCTGGCGGCTGAGTGGCTGGCTGCGGTGGATGCTGTTCCACACCCGCGCTCCGCACGTGGTCGACTGCGGCCGCCAGCCGGGCAGGCAGCCCCGCTGGCGCTGGCGCGTCGCTGTACACCCACGCCCACGTGGTGGCGGAGTCCGGGCGCACATGGGTAAGCAGCGCCCGGGTGAGCGTCTTCCAGGGTTGCCGGCCTGGCTGGGCAAGGAGGGCGAAAGTCTTAGCTTGCAGGGCAGACAGGAACGCAGGCAGGTCGACGTGGTTGACACCCCCATCCTTGTACGGCAGACAGGCCGTTTCCCGCTTGGGCAGCAGGAGCGGGTTCCCATGCGACACCAGGCTGGCGTCCTCAGCGTGCATGGAGCGCGCAGCAAAGTGGTCCACCAGGTCGGTGAGTTCCTTCAGCTGCGCAGGCGACGGGTTGAGGAAGCTGAAGTGGTAGGCCAGCTTTGCCGCCAGCACCTGCTTTGCAATGTGCACACGGCCAACGAGAGTCAGAGACAGGGCAGCCCACAGACGCGCCACAAACGCCATGCCGCGAGCCCGCCGGGTGTACAAGTCAGCTGCAGCCGCATCAGAGTCCCACGACAGGGGCACACCCAGGTGCGTCACGGCGCCAGTGGTAAACGGCACCCCCGTGTGTGGGCAAGGGCCCGTCAGGTGCGCAAACCTGCCAAGGCCCATGGCCTTGCTCTTGTCCGGATGGACACGGGCGTTGGACGCGCGGCAGAACAGCTGTACTGCCGCCATCAGGACCGGCCCGTCCACTGCCGGGTCGCGCGCCGTGAGGGTCGTGTCGTCAGCGTGGTGGGCAGCAGGCGGCGCCTGCTCGCCGCTGGGTAACAGGGGCGTGCGCAGTGCCCCTTGCTCCACCTGCCGCCGCAGAAAGGACGTCAGTGGCTGCATCTGGATGACCCACAGGGGTGGTGAGGCGGTGCTGCCCTGCGGCAAGCCGTTCAGCACTGGGAAGGCGTCAGAGAGCATCCCGTTCACACACACGCGGGCAGAGCCGTTGGCAGTGATCAGGCGGATCCAGCGCAGCATGCGCGGCCCAAACCCCAGACCCTCCGCGGACGCATACAGCCACTGCCGGTGCACCCGGTCATACTCCTTTTCAATGTCCAAGAAGTACAGCTCACCACCCTGCCGTGGCGTGCCGTCCGCGCCCACGTCCAGGCGCATCCATTCGATCAGGCCTTGGAGGTACAGCGCGTTGTCTCCAATCCAGCGGCCGGTGATGAACGCGGTCTGCAGCTCATCCACAACTGCATCCAGGGCGGGCTGCAGGCGGGCGCTGACGGCCTTGGACACCATCTTGAAGTCGCAGTTGAGCAGCGTGATGGGCCGGTAGGACGCCAGCTCGGCGCGGTCCAGGCTTTTGCCCTTGTAGATGAGCGTGATGATGCCCTCCCGCCAGGAGGCGGGCAGCGCCGCCGCCATTTCGCCACCATCGTGGGCGTCTGCAGCGGCAGCAAAGGCAGCGGCAGCAGCAGCACACAAGCGCGGACCCAGCAGCGCCCAAAAAACCTTGTACACCTCGTACGGGACCCCGTCCGACCCAGGCGCTTTACCATTGGCGGAGCCAGCCAGCGCTGCCATCAGCTCGGCATCACTGAGGGCGCCGTCACCGGACCCCTCTGCGGCGGCCTGCAGATCCGCCGGAACCTTGCGGTCAATGGCCGCCAGAAGCTGTTGCTGCGACGCCGTACAGACTGGCTGCACGCGGAACAGGCCGGTGGGGCTGGTGCTGCTGTACATGGCTGCGGCGGCGGCGGAGACAGTGTTGCGCGTGCCCGGCCCCGTGAGCGCCACAGGCGCCGGTTGCCCCGGCACCTTCAAGTGCGTGATGGGCTCCTGCGCGCCGGCTGCTGGCTCGTCAGCCTGCCGATGGAACCAGCGAGTGCCCCGCTCCCCATGCTCCTCCATCAGTGCAGCGCGGGCATTGTGGCTGGCCGCTGCGGCAGCTGCCCGCTCCTCCCGCACCGCCAAGTTGGCCATGGCCGCAGCCTGACGCTGCGCGGCGCTGGCACCCGGCCGGTCGGCCAGGGCAGCGGCCGCGTCTGCGGCCAGCACCACGCCATGCAGCCCATCCCGGGTCTGGCGTGCATGCCGACGGTGGATGCTGGTGGCGGCCTCCCGCAAGAAGAACTTGTCCGCCTCCCATTGCGTGCAAGCGCCGTCACCTGTACTGGCCACGGGATTTGCGGCAACGTGCGCTCCAAGCGCTGCTCGAGCTCCAATCGCAGCGAGGGGTGAAACAGCAGGTACGTGGGGAAGCGCCACTGCTCCCGGTGCGCATGCGGCAGGTCGGGCAAGGACAGGGTGAGCAGCACACCGTTGTGGTCCCCAGGCGCCCCATACGTGCGAGCGACATCCACCACCCACGGCACCGCGGTGGCACTGACATACCACCGATCCAGGCGTGCGGGAGAGGCCGGCTTGGGTGTGGCCGGATGCGTGTAGCCCTTGGCGCCGCCACGCTTGCTCGCCCAAGGGTCCACCAGACTGAACTGGGCGAGGAGGCTGGCAAGTTGCGGGGCACCTGCAGCACGTGACGGGCTAGGGGCCGCCTCCTGACTGGCATCGGTGACACAGTTCCAGTCCCCACCGACAACAAGCACCCTGTCCGTGGCCAGGTGGGGATGCAGCCCGGCAAAGAAAGCAGGCTTGTCCGCCACGGCCGTGGGCGCATACACACACACAAAGCGCAGGCGCAAGTGACCCACGTCCCAATCCCAACATACCACACGGCCCGCCGCATCCGTTGACGGTTCCGCCTGGTGTCTCAGCGCAGCCAAGCCACCAGGGGCCAACACCAGCCATACAGCACACCCGCACACGGCGCGGCCACAGCAGCACATGCCGTGCCGTGTGGGGGGCCTGCGTTTGGGCATCACCGCCCACTGCCAGACTTGGCAGCGGACCGCACCCCTGCAGGTGGGGGCAACACTGCCAGCCCGTTCTTCAGCCCCGGGCTGCAGCTCCACCTTGCCCTGTCCACGCATAGCCTGGCGCACGGCGTGCAGGACCTGACGACGCAGCCTCAGGGCCCCAGCCTGCCTACTTACCCAGTCCTTCTGGTGGGTGCCACCACGGGGCTCCCAGAGGGCGAGCAGCTGTCCTCAGCCGGCGTCCGGGAAGTGACCAGTGCTGCCCTGTCAGTGCTGGACACCATGTGCCGGCAGGGCACCCAGCCGCAGCTCTTGCAGGGCCACTCTCTGCACAGCACAGGCCACCCCTCCCGCACGTTTGCGGGGCTGGCCTTCAGCCGGCGCGCGACCAGCGCCAGCAAAGCAGCCTTCACAGCGGAGCTCCTGCGCAAGTCGCCGCTGGCGGTACCGCTCCAGCGCGGTCAGGCTGTCCTCACGGTTCACGTGCCAGTGGACACCCGGCCCATCATTCCGGGCTCCGCCAATGACGCCCACGATGGCGGCGAAATGGCGGCGGCGCTGCCTGCCTCCTGGCGGGAGGGCATCATCACGCTCATCTACAAGGGCAAAAGCCTGGACCGCGCCGAGCTGGCGTCGTACCGGCCCATCACGCTGCTCAACTGCGACTTCAAGATGGTGTCCAAGGCCGTCAGCGCCCGCCTGCAGCCTGCCCTGGATGCAGTTGTGGATGAGCTGCAGACCGCGTTCATCACCGGCCGCTGGATTGGAGACAACGCGCTGTACCTCCAAGGCCTGGTCGAATGGATGCGCCTGGACGTGGGCGCGGACGGCACGCCACGGCAGGGTGGTGCGCTGTACTTCTTGGACATTGAAAAGGCGTATGACCGGGTGCACCGGCAGTGGCTGTATGCGTCCGCGGAGGGTCTGGGGTTTGGGCCGCGCATGCTGCGCTGGATCCGCCTGATCACTGCCAACGGCTCTGCCCGCGTGTGTGTGAACGGGATGCTCTCTGACGCCTTCCCAGTGCTGAACGGCTTGCCGCAGGGCAGCACCGCCTCACCACCCCTGTGGGTCATCCAGATGCAGCCACTGACGTCCTTTCTGCGGCGGCAGGTGGAGCAAGGGGCACTGCGCACGCCCCTGTTACCCAGCGGCGAGCAGGCGCCGCCTGCTGCCCACCACGCTGACGACACGACCCTCACGGCGCGCGACCCGGCGGTGGACGGGCCGGTCCTGATGGCGGCAGTACAGCTGTTCTGCCGCGCGTCCAACGCCCGTGTCCATCCGGACAAGAGCAAGGCCATGGGCCTTGGCAGGTTTGCGCACCTGACGGGCCCTTGCCCACACACGGGGGTGCCGTTTACCACTGGCGCCGTGACGCACCTGGGTGTGCCTCTGTCGTGGGACTCTGATGCGGCTGCAGCTGACCTGTACACCCGGCGGGCTCGCGGCATGGCGTTTGTGGCGCGTCTGTGGGCTGCCCTGTCTCTGACCCTGGTTGGCCGTGTGCACATTGCGAAGCAGGTGCTGGCGGCGAAGCTGGCCTACCACTTCAGCTTCCTCAACCCATCGCCTGCGCAGCTGAAGGAACTCACCGACCTGGTGGACCACTTTGCTGCGCGCTCCGTGCACGCTGAGGATGCCAGCCTGGTGTCGCACGGGAACCCGCTCCTGCTGCCAAAGCGGGAGACGGCCTGTCTGCCGTACAAGGATGGGGGTGTCAACCATGTCGACCTGCCTGCGTTCCTGTCTGCCCTGCAAGCTAAGACTTTCGCCCTGCTTGCCCAGCCAGGCCGGCAACCCTGGAAGACGCTCACCCGGGCGCTGCTTACTCATGTGCGCCCGGACTCCGCCACCACGTGGGCGTGGGTGTACAGCGACGCGCCGGCGCCAGCGGGGCTGCCTGCCCGGCTGGCGGCCGCGGTCGGCCACGTGCGGAGCGCGGGCGTGGAACAGCATCCGCCGCAGCCAGCCACTCAGCCGCCAGCGGCGCCGCCACAGTGGCGGGTTAGCCTGGACCAGCTGTGGGTGGCTAACGCTGCGGGGGCTGTGTCCTACGTCCACTACACGGGGCGGCTCTTGGAGCCTGGGCCTGGCGTGCTGCCCCCGGCAGTGGATGGGGCGTGGCAGCCTGCCTGTGTGCTGCAGCACCGCAAGCCGCGGCACCTGTGGACCTTTGAAGAGCGGGCGGCGTACGATGCAGCATCACCAGGGGAACGGGCAGGGGCGTGGCCTCGGGCGCCGTACTTCCTGGCGCCGGAGGCTGGGGTGGTGGTGCACCCGGAGCACTGCCGGATTGCGGGTGTCAGCTTGGCGGACTACACGGTGCGGGACGTGCGGCGGGCCATCACCGCGGCCAACCCGGCCGCCCCTCTGGCTCCGGCCCGCCCCGCAGCCATGCCGTGCCCGGCGCCAGCACAGCAGGCGGGGGGTTCGGGGACCCAGCCGGCGGCACAGTCGCGGCTGGCGGAGCGGGAGGCGGAGTGGCAGCGTGCAGCGGCGCAGCTGACCACCACGGCGGCGCAGCACTTCCACAATAACCCGGTGGCTCTGGACCCCTGGCTCCACCGCACCTCCGCGGCAGCCGGGCAGCAGAACACGCCGGCGAGAACACTGCAGTCGTATGCGTCCCCGTCCCAGCAGTCGGGTGAGGGGCCGCGGCGTTCCGCGCGGCTGCAGGAGCAGGCGGCGGGCGGGGCGGGGCCTAGCACGGGGCCTGCCACGGCGGCGGCGGCAGCAGCGGCGGCGGTGGAGGGCGACCCTCGCATGCCGCCCCCGGATGCGTCCCTTCTGCGGGGTACGTGGCGGAGGCTGTGGGACAGCCACGCTTGTCGGGGGGCAAAGGTGCTGGTGTACCGGCTGCAACATGCTTACCTGCCTTGTGGGCTGTACAGGGCGGGCAAGGGCATTCGTCCACGGGTGACCACGGGGTGCGGGGGATTGGGGGCGCACTGTCCTCGCCCCGCCTGCGGGCCACCTGGCCCGCGGGCGTGGGCCAGCCTGACGCACATCTTCCTGGAGTGTCCAGCTTATGCGCAGGCGAGGACGTGGCTGCAGCAGCTGTGGGCCTGCGTTGCGCCCCAGGCAGCGGCGCCGCCAGTGACGGACGCGGGCTTCATGCTGGGGGACCGCATGGGTATGTGGGCCTCAGGCCCGCGGGGGGCGGGCGCGCTGCTGTGGAGCACTTTGCGGGCCACCTTCTTGTACGCCGTCTGGTGTGCGTACTGGTCCCGCGAGCCTGCTAAGCAGACGTCGGAGCATGTGGTTCGGGAGGTGGTCAGCGAGCTGCGCAGGGTGATGCAGCTGCGTTTCACTGCCGCCACGCTAACCCCTGAAACCCTGTCGGCTCTGCCCACTCAGCTTCTCACCGCACAGCTCAAGGCGGCTAAGCTGGAGCACTTTGTTGCCATCTGGACGGCGGGTGGCGCGCTTTGTGAAGTGGAGGAGGTTCAGGGTGGGTCACCGAAGTTGCACTTGCGGCTGACGCTTGCATCCCCTGTGCAGGCCCCCTAGGTTTCCTTTTGGGCGGCGTTTCTTTCCAGGCGCTGGCGTGGCGTATTATCGTCATCAGCTTATCTGGCGCCCCATGTGTCATAGCTCTGGCTGGCGTCGCAGCGCCTGGGCGGCTGTGGGCCTTCCTGCACAGCGCGTCTTGCAGCGGGCTGGAGCCCGATTAGTCAGCGCCACATCTGGCCCGTTTAGTTTTCTGCTTGTGTCTCCTCTGCCAGTTCTCCTGGGGTGTTGCTCAAGCAACCGACTTGTGGGGGTGGGGTGGGTTACGGCGGGTCGAGTGTTGGTAGCACTGGTGTTTTCCTTTCTGGCGCGCGGTGGTGGTGGTTCTTGCGGTTAGGCTGTGGTGTCGGTTGGTGCTTGGGTTAGGTCTGGCGGTGTTTTTGTGCAACCCCTCCCGGGGGGCGGGGGGGCCAGCCTCCTGCTCTGTCTGCCGGGTCGGGGTGGGGTGGGGTGGGATGGATGGGTGGTTGGTGGCGGTTTTTCGAGGTGTTTGTTTTCTGTTTTTCTTCTCTTTTCTTCTCTTCTTGCCCTGTCAGGGTTCTGGTCTCGGGGACCAGGCTGCTTTCAGGCAGCAGGGGGGCAGCGCGTCTGCCCCTGTTCAACCTTGTAAGGATGATTCCTCAAAAAAAAAACCTACACCGTCACGGTCAAGATGGTAGGGGGCCCTGTGTGGGGGGGGGGCTTTCCGCGGTCGCACCGATTTGGTGCTGCAGGCAGGTGGCTATCCCACCACCTCAGACCCCTCTAACCTGGCGTGTGCTTTTGTGGTCTCAGAGCAGTGCGCCAAATCGGTGGGCCCCAAGGGGGAGCCCCAGGCCCCCGCAGGCCAGGGCATCACCAACCACATCTTTGCCTTTTTTGTGCGGGGCCCAGTCTGGGACCCGCAGCTCTCTCACCTGCACTGTGCCAAGTTTGAGATGCCCGGTGAGGAGCCCATGCAGGTGGAGGTCCGTGGCGCCCCCCAGGCGGCTGGGGCGGCCACGACAGCTGCGGCAGGCAGCCCTGCTCCGGCTGCAGCCAGGGTCGCCGACCTGGGTGGCAACACCTTGGGTGTGGCGAGGCCTGCGGCTGCCATGGCGACCGCAGCGGACATCGTTGACCACGTGGGGGACGTGCAGATGCAGGAGGCGGCGGGTTTGGGTGACGTGGCGGCTGCAGCTGGTGGCGCCAGCGGGCCACACAGCGGGGCCCCGCCCCCGCTGCCAGTTCTGGTGGCGGGGGGAAGCAACCGTTCTGCTGCGGCTGCCCTGCGGGCCGCGCTGCAGCAGCAGCCCTCTTCACAGCAGCGGGTGACAGCGGGAGGGCTTAGCAGGGTCCAGCCGGCGGCAGGCGTGGGGGGGCCGCCGGCGGCCAGGCCTCGCCCTGCCGGTGCTGGGCCGACTGGCGTGCAGCAGCAGCACAGTGGCGCTCCCGCGCCACGGCCGCCCTTGGATCAGCAGGCAGCCGCTGGGCAGGATCAGGAGCAGACCGCTGTGATGCAGCGATACTTGGCCGAGCTGGCGGACCTCTCCAGCGGCAACGGCGGTTACAGCAACAGCAACAGCAGCAGCAGCAGCAGCTGCAGCGCCAGGGGCAGTCGCCCAGGCCCCGGACCGGCTCCCAGGTTGTGGTCCTGGCCACGCTCGGGGGGCAGGACGGGGCGGGCGGTGGCCCTGGCGTGGCGGCGTCACGGCGTGGGCAACGTGTTGACATAGTTGACCACGTGGGGGACGTGCAGATGCAGGAGGCGGCGGGTGTGGGTGACGCAGGGGCTGCCGCTGGTGGCGCCAGCGGACCACCCGCCGTGGCCTCACCCTCGCTGCCACATCTGGTGAGTGACGGACGCGGGTTTCATGCTGGGGGACCGCATGGGTATGTGGGCCTCAGGCTCGCGGGGGGCGGGCGCGCTGCTGTGGAGCACTTTGCGGGCCACCTTCTTGTACGCCGTCTGGTGTGCATACTGGTCCCGCGAGCCTGCTAAGCAGACATCGGAGCATGTGGTTCGGGAGGTGGTCAGCGAGCTGCGCAGGGTGATGCAGCTGCGTTTCACTGCCGCCACGCTAACCCCTGAAACCCTGTCGGCTCTGCCCACACAGCTTCTCACCGCGCAGCTCAAGGCGGCTAAGCTGGAGCACTTTGTTGCCATCTGGACGGCGGGTGGCGCGCTTTGTGAAGTGGAGGCGGTTCAGGGTGGGTCACCGAAGTTGAACTTGCGGCTGACGCTTGCATCACCTGTGCAGGCCCCCTAGGTTTCCTTTTGGGCGGCGTTTCTTTCCAGGCGCTGGCGTGGTGTACTATCATCATCAGCTTATCTGGCGCCCATGTGTTTTAGCTCTGGCTGGCGTCACAGCGCCTGGGCGGCTGTGGGCCTTCCTGCACAGCGCGTCTTGCAGCGGGCTGGAGCCCGCTTACTCAGCGCCACATCTGGCCCGTTTAGTCTTCTGCTTGTGTCTCCTCTGCCGGTTCTACTGGGGTGTTGCTTAAGCAACCGACTTGTGGGGGTGGGGTGGGTTTGGGCGGGGCGAGTGCGTAGCGCTGGTGTTTCTTTTTCTTGCGCGCGGTGGTGGTGGTTCTTGCGGCTAGGCTGTGGTAAAGGTTGGTGCTTGGGTTAGGTCTGGCGGTGTTTTGTTGCAACCCCTCCCGGGGGGCGGGGGGGCCAGCCTCCTGCTCTGTCTGCCGGGTCGGGGTGGGGTGGGGTGGGGTGGGATGGATGGGGGTGGTTGGTGGCGCTTTCGAGGTGTTTGCTTTCTGTCTTCTTCTCTTTTCTTCTCTTCTTGCCCTGTCAGGGTTCTGGTCTCGGGGACCAGGCTGTTTTCAGGCAGCAGGGGGGCAGCGCGTCTGCCCCTGTTCAACCTTGTAAGGATGATTCCTCAAACAAAAATCTGGTGGCGGGGGGAAGCAGCGGCTGCCGCTGGTGGGGCCAGCGGACCACCCGCCGTGGCCTCACCCTCGCTGCCACATCTGGTGGCGGGGGGAAGCACCCGTGCTGCTGCGGCTCCCCTAAGGGCCGAGCGACAGCAGCAGCCCTCTTCACAGCAGCGGGTGGCAGCGGGAGGGCTTAGCGGGGGGCAGCCGTCTGCAGGCATGGGGGGGCCACCGGCGGTCAGGCGTCGTACTGCCTGTGCTGGGTCGGCTGGCGCGCAGCAGCAGCCCAGTGGGGCTCCCGTGCCACAGCCGCCCTTTGATCAGCGGGCGGCCGCCAGGCAGGCTCAGGAGCAGACCGCTGTGATGCAGCGGTACTTGGCCTACATGGCGGACCTCCATCTCCAGCAGCAACGGCGGGTACAGCAACAGCAGCAGCAGGAGCAGCAGCGCCAGGTGCAGCCGCCCAGGCCCCGGACCGGCTCCCGGTTTGAGGTCCTGGCCACGCTGGGGGGACAGGACGGGGCGGGCGATGGCGCTGCCACGGCGGCGCCCGGGCGTGGGCGACGGGTGCAACCAGCCGCGCACGCACCGCCGCCACCGCTGCAGCACCAGCCCCGCCCCAAAGGGCGCTGTGGCCCCGCCCAGCTCCCGCAGCAGAGGGCAGGGCGCTTGGGCGGCGGGCTGCCTCCCCCGCAGGACGGTGCTAGCTCGCCGCCGCGCGTGCCCACTGGGCGGCCGGCCGGGGGAAAGCAGGCTGGTGGGGGCAGCGGGTTGGGGCGCCAGGGTGGAGGAGTGGGGCGGGCAGTGCCCCAGCCGCTACCCCAGGCACGGCCGCCACTGCAAACTTCACAACCGGCGGGTGGTGGTAAGGGCAGGGACAGGGGCCTGGGCGCGCCGGCTGGGGGTTCGGCCGACACGGCTGGGCGCGCTGGTGGGGGTGCGGGCAGTGAGGCAGAGTACGGGGCCGTTTGCCTGACCCGGGACACGTGTGTTGCCATCGGCTCTGACCTCGTGACGCACCAGAACCGCTGTGCAGATGTGCAGGGGTTTGAGTGGGCGCAGCTGGGCCACGACACGCTTGGTGGCCGCCTCCTCGCCTACCTCCGTGACCAGGGCGCCACCATACCGGACTGGGCCGTCTGCCGCGTGCCGGCCGGCCGTATCGCCGTCCTGGCACAGCTGCACGACGAGTTCACTGGCTGGTGGCGCCTATACTCAGCCCAGCCTGCAGACACGCCCCTGCCTTCCGACGTGACGGAGCAGCTGGATGACGCCGCGCAGCAGGTGCAGACGGCCTACATGGACTACGTTTCTTTTTTTGAGGAATCATCCGTACAAGGTTGACCAGGGGCAGACGCGCTGCCCCCCTGCTGCCTGAAAGCAGCCTGGTCCCCGAGACCAGAACCCTGACAGGGCAAGAAGAGAAGAAAAGAGAAGAAAACAGGAATGTAAGGATGATCCCTCAAAAAAAAGGAAGCAAACACCTCGAAAACCGCCACCAACCACCCCCATCCATCCCACCCCACCCCACCCCGACCCGGCAGACAGAGCAGGAGGCTGGCCCCCCCGCCCCCCGGGAGGGGTTGCACAAAAACACCGCCAGACCTAACCCAAGCACCAACCTACACCACAGCCTAACCGCAAGAACCACCACCACCGCGCGCCAGCAAAGAAAACACCAGCGCTACGCACTCGCCCCGCCCAAACCCACCCCACCCCCACAAGTCGGTTGCGTAAGCAACACCCCAGTAGAACCCGGCAAAGGAGACACAAGCAGAAAACTAAACGGGCCAGATGTGGCGCTGACTAATCGGGCTCCAGCCCGCTGCAAGACGCGCTGTGCAGGAAGGCCCACAGCCGCCCAGGCGCTGCCACTCCAGCCAGAGCTAGTACTCATGGGCGCCAGACAAGCTGATGACGATAATACGCCACGCCAGCGCCTGGAAAGAAATGCTGCCCAGAAGGAAATCTAGGGGGCCTGCACAGGTGATGCAAGCGTCAGCCGCAAGTTCAACTTCGGTGACCCACCCTGAACCTCCTCCACTTCACAAAGCGCGCCACCTGCCGTCCAGATGGCAACAAAATGCTCCAGTTTAGCCGCCTTGAGCTGTGCGGTGAGAAGCTGAGTGGGCAGAGCCGACAGGGTTTCAGGGGTTAGCGTGGCGGCAGTGAAACGCAGGCGCATCACCCTGCGCAGCTCGCTGACCACCTCCCGAACCACATGCTCCGACGTCTGCTTAGCAGGCTCGCGGGACCAGTACGCACACCAGACGGCGTACAAGAAGGTGGCCCGCAAAGTGCTCCACAGCAGTGCTCCCGCCCCCCGCGGGCCTGAGGCCCACATACCCATGCGGTCCCCCAGCATGAAGCCCGCGTCCGTCACTGGCGGCGCCGCTGCCTGGGGCGCAACGTGCTCCTAGACGCCCGCACCCTGCGGTCCGCTAAGCGTGGGCCGGCGGACCCCGGCGGGGCCAGCGGGCCCAGCCGCCGGCAACGCCAGCACCGCAGCCGCAGTACCTCCAGCCTCATGAGCCTGGGCAGCGCTCCATTGCACCCCGGCGGCGCCAGCTCAGGTGCCGCTAGCATGAGCACCAGCAGCGGCGGCGCGCCCCCCAGCCAGGGTGGCGGCCGCCGCGGCAAACGCCACAGCAGCAACAGCACCCGCACCCTCCACGGCGCTGCCGTGGCCGGCGGGGGCTCATAATGCGGCCACCAGTGGGAGCGGCGAACCTTCGGCTGCTGACAGTGAATGTCAACGGCCTGGGCTCGCCGTTCAAGGCGCGGGCGCTGGTCTCGCACCTACAGCAAGTTGGGGCGGAAGTGGCGATGGTGCAGGAGACCCACGCTACTGACACGACGGTGCTGGAGTCTTGCCTTCGTGCCGCGCAGGGGGCATGCCTTCCGTGGCGCCACTGCCTTGCTGCCAGCCCGGCAGCGTCGCCCCGCTCCTGTGGGACGGCTATCCTGGCGCGGAGTCGGCTGTCCCTTCCAGGCTGCGTACTGCAGCCGCCGTCAACGGATGCGGCGGGCCGTGTGGTATGTTGGGATTGGGATGTGGGTCACCTGCGCCTGCGTTTCGTGTGTGTGTATGCGCCCACGGCCGTGGCGGACAAGCGGGGTTTGGGCCGCGCATGCTGCGCTGGATCCGCCTGATCACTGCCAACGGCTCTGCCCGCGTGTGTGTGAACGGGATGCTCTCTGACGCCTTCCCAGTGCTGAACGGCTTGCCGCAGGGCAGCACCGCCTCACCACCCCTGTGGGTCATCCAGATGCAGCCACTGACGTCCTATCTGCGGCGGCAGGTGGAGCAAGGGGCACTGCGCACGCCCCTGTTACCCAGCGGCGAGCAGGCGCCACCGGCTGCCCACCACGCTGACGACACGACCCTCACGGCGCGCGACCCGGCGGTGGACGGGCCGGTCCTGATGGCGGCGGTACAGCTGTTCTGCCGCGCGTCCAACGCCCGTGTCCATCCGGACAAGAGCAAGGCCATGGGCCTTGGCAGGTTTGCGCACCTGACGGGCCCTTGCCCACACACGGGGGTGCCGTTTACCACTGGCGCCGTGACGCACCTGGGTGTGCCCCTGTCGTGGGACTCGGACGCGGCTGCAGCTGACTTGTACACCCGGCGGGCTCGCGGCATGGCGTTTGTGGCGCGTCTGTGGGCTGCCCTGTCTCTGACTCTGGTTGGCCGTGTGCACATTGCGAAGCAGGTGCTGGCGGCGAAGCTGGCCTACCACTTCAGCTTCCTCAACCCGTCGCCTGCGCAGCTGAAGGAACTCACCGACCTGGTGGAACACTTTGCTGCGCGCTCCATGCACGCTGAGGACGCCAGCCTGGTGTCGCACGGGAACCCGCTCCTGCTGCCAAAGCGGGAAACGGCCTGTCTGCCGTACAAGGATGGGGGTGTCAACCACGTCGACCTGCCTGCGTTCCTGTCTGCCCTGCAAGCTAAGACCTTCGCCCTGCTTGCCCAGCCAGGCCGGCAACCCTGGAAGACGCTCACCCGGGCGCTGCTTACTCATGTGCGCCCGGACTCCGCCACCACGTGGGCGTGGGTGTACAGCGACGCGCCGACGCCAGCGGGGCTGCCTGCCCGGCTGGCGGCCGCGGTCGGCCACGTGCGGAGCGCGGGCGTGGAACAGCATCCGCCGCAGCCAGCCACTCAGCCGCCAGCGGCGCCGCCACAGTGGCGGGTTAGCCTGGACCAGCTGTGGGTGGCTAACGCTGCGGGGGCTGTGTCCTACGTCCACTACACGGGGCGGCTCTTGGAGCCTGGGCCTGGCGTGCTGCCCCCGGCGGTGGATGGGGCGTGGCAGCCTGCCTGTGTGCTGCAGCATCGCAAGCCGCGGCACCTGTGGACCTTTGAAGAGCGGGCGGCGTACGATGCCGCATCACCAGGGGACCGGGCGGGGGCGTGGCCTCGGGCGCCGTACTTCCTGGCGCCGGAGGCTGGGGTGGTGGTGCACCCGGAGCACTGCCGGATTGCGGGTGTCAGCTTGGCGGACTACACGGTGCGGGACGTGCGGCGGGCCATCACCGCGGCCAACCCGGCCGCACCTCCGGCTCCGGCCCGCCCCGCAGCCATGCCGTGCCCGGCGCCAACACAGCAGGCGGGGGATTCGGGGCCCCAGCCGGCGGCACAGTCGCGGCTGGCGGAGCGGGAGGCGGAGTGGCAGCGTGCAGCGGCGCAGCTGACCACCACGGCGGCGCAGCATTTCCACAATAACCCGGTGGCTCTGGACCCCTGGCTTCACCGCACCTCTGCGGCAGCCGGGCTGCAGAACACGCCGGCGAGAGAACTGCAGTCGTATGCGTCCCCGTCCCAGCAGTCGGGTGAGGGGCCGCGGCGGTCCGCGCGGCTGCAGGAGCAGGCGGCGGGAGGGGCGGGACCTAGCACTGGGCCTGCCACGGCGGCGGCGGCAGCAGCGGCGGCGGTGGAGGGCGACCCTCGCATGCCGCCCCCGGATGCGTCCCTTCTGCGGGGTACGTGGCGGAGGCTGTGGGACAGCCACGCCAGTCGGGGGGCAAAGGTGCTGGTGTACCGGCTGCAACATGCTTACCTGCCTTGCGGGCTGTACAGGGCGGGCAAGGGCATTCGGCCACGGGTGACCACGGGGTGCGGGGGGTTGGGGGCGCACTGTCCTCACCCCGCCTGCGGGCCACCTGGCCCGCGGGCGTGGGCCAGCCTAACGCACATCTTCCTGGAGTGTCCAGCTTATGCGCAGGCGAGGACGTGGCTGCAGCAGCTGTGGGCCTGCGTTGCGCCCCAGGCAGCGGCGCCGCCAGTGACGGACGTGGGCTTCATGCTGGGGGACCGCATGGGTATGTGGGCCTCAGGCCCGCGGGGGGCGGGCGCGCTGCTGTGGAGCACTTTGCGGGCCACCTTCTTGTACGCCGTCTGGTGTGCGTACTGGTCCCGCGAGCCTGCTAAGCAGACGTCGGAGCATGTGGTTCGGGAGGTGGTCAGCGAGCTGCGCAGGGTGATGCAGCTGCGTTTCACTGCCGCCACGCTAACCCCTGAAACCCTGTCGGCTCTGCCCACTCAGCTTCTCACCGCACAGCTCAAGGCGGCTAAGCTGGAGCACTTTGTTGCCATCTGGTCGGCGGGTGGCGCGCTTTGTGAAGTGGAGGAGGTTCAGGGTGGGTCACCGAAGTTGAACTTGCGGCTGACGCTTGCATCACCTGTGCAGGCCCCCTAGGTTTCCTTTTGGGCGGCGTTTCTTTCCAGGCGCTGGCGTGGCGTATTATCGTCATCAGCTTATCTGGCGCCCATGTGTTTTAGCTCTGGCTGGCGTCGCAGCGCCTGGGCGGCTGTGGGCCTTCCTGCTCAGCGCGTCTTGCAGCGGGCTGGAGCCCGCTTAGTCAGCGCCACATCTGGCCCGTTTAGTTTTCTGCTTGTGTCTCCTCTGCCGGTTCTCCTGGGGTGTTGCTTAAGCAACCGACTTGTGGGGGTGGGGTGGGTTTGGGCGGGGCGAGTGCGTAGTGCTGGTGTTTCTTTTTCTGGCGCGCGGTGGTGGTGGTTCTTGCGGTTAGGCTGTGGTGTAGTTTGGTGCTTGGGTTAGGTCTGGCGGTGTTTTTGTGCAACCCCTCCCGGGGGGCGGGGGGGCCAGCCTCCTGCTCTGTCTGCCGGGTCGGGGTGGGGTGGGGTGGGATGGTTGGGGGTGGTTGGTGGCGGTTTTCGAGGTGTTTGCTTTCTGTTTTCTTCTCTTTTCTTCTCTTCTTGCCCTGTCAGGGTTCTGGTCTCGGGGACCAGGCTGTTTTCAGGCAGCAGGGGGGCAGCGCGTCTGCCCCTGTTCAACCTTGTAAGGATGATTCCTCAAAAAAAGCCTGCTTTCTTTGCCGGGCTGCATACCCACCTGGCCTCGGACAGGGTGCTTGTTGTCGGTGGGGACTGGAACTGTGTCACCGATGCCAGTCAGGAGGCGGCCCCTAGCCCATCACGTGCTGCAGGTGCCCCGCAACTTGCCAGCCTCCTCGCCCAGTTCAGTCTGGTGGACCCTTGGGCGAGCAAGCGTGGCGGCGCCAAGGGCTACACGCATCCGGCCACGCCCAAGCCGGCCTCTCCCGCACGCCTGGATCGGTGGTATGTCAGTTCCACCGCGGCGCCGTGGGTGCTGGATGTCGCACGCACGTATGGGGCGCCTGGGGACCACAACGGTGTGCTGCTCACCCTGTCCTTGCCCGACCTGCCACATGCGCACCGGGAGCAGTGGCGCTTCCCCACATACCTGCTGTTTCACCCCTCGCTGCGTCTGGAGCTCGAGCAGCGCTTGGAGGCGCACGTTGCCGCAAATCCTGTGACCAGTACAGGTGACGGCGCTTGCACGCAATGGGAGGCGGACAAGTTCTTCTTGCGGGAGGCCGCCACCAGCATCCACCGTCGGCATGCACGCCAGACCCGGGACGGGCTGCATGGCGTGGTGCTGGCCGCAGACGCGGCCGCTGCCCTGGCCGACCGGCCGGGAGCCAGCGCCGCGCAGCGTCAGGCTGCGGCCATGGCCAACTTGGCGGTGCGGGAGGAGCGGGCAGCTGCCGCAGCGGCCAGCCACAATGCCCGCGCTGCACTGATGAAGGAGCATGGGGAGCGGGGCACTCGCTGGTTCCATCGGCAGGTTGACGAGCCAGCAGCCGGCGCGCAGGAGCCCATCACGCACTTGAAGGTGCCGGGGCAACCGGCGCCTGTGGCGCTCACGGGGCCGGGCACGCGCAACACTGTCTCCGCAGCCGCTGCAGCCATGTACAGCAGCACCAGCCCCACCGGCCTGTTCCGCGTGCAGCCGGTCTGTACGGCGTCGCAGCAACAGCTTCTGGCGGCCATTGACCGCAAGGTTCCGGCGGATCTGCAGGCCGCCGCAGAGGGGTCCGGTGACGGCGCCCTCAGTGATGCCGAGCTGATGGCAGCGCTGGCTGGCTCCGCCAATGGTAAAGCGCCTGGGTCGGACGGGGTCCCGTACGAGGTGTACAAGGTTTTTTGGGCGCTGCTGGGTTCGCGCTTGTGTGCTGCTGCTGCCGCTGCCTTTGCTGCCGCTGCAGACGCCCACGATGGCGGTGAAATGGCGGCGGCGCTGCCCGCCTCCTGGCGGGAGGGCATCATCACCCTCATCTACAAGGGCAAAAGCCTGGACCGCGCCGAGCTGGCGTCCTACCGGCCCATCACGCTGCTCAACTGCGACTTCAAGATGGTGTCCAAGGCCGTCAGCGCCCGCCTGCAGCCCGCCCTGGATGCAGTTGTGGATGAGCTGCAGACCGCGTTCATCACCGGCCGCTGGATTGGAGACAACGCGCTGTACCTCCAAGGCCTGATCGAATGGATGCGCCTGGACGTGGGCGCGGACGGCACGCCACGGCAGGGTGGAGCGCTGTACTTCTTGGACATTGAAAAGGCGTATGACCGGGTGCACCGGCAGTGGCTGTATGCGTCCGCGGAGGGACTTGGGTTTGGGCCGCGCATGCTGCGCTGGATCCGCCTGCTCACTGCCAACGGCTCTGCCCGCGTGTGTGTGAACGGGATGCTCTCTGACGCCTTCCCAGTGCTGAACGGCTTGCCGCAGGGCAGCACTGCCTCACCACCCCTGTGGGTCATCCAGATGCAGCCACTGACGTCCTTTCTGCGGCGGCAGGTGGAGCAAGGGGCACTGCGCACGCCCCTGTTACCCAGCGGCGAGCAGGCGCCGCCTGCTGCCCACCACGCTGACGACACGACCCTCACGGCGCGCGACCCGGCGGTGGACGGGCCGGTCCTGATGGCGGCAGTACAGCTGTTCTGCCGCGCGTCCAACGCCCGTGTCCATCCGGACAAGAGCAAGGCCATGGGCCTTGGCAGGTTTGCGCACCTGACGGGCCCTTGCCCACACACGGGGGTGCCGTTTACCACTGGCGCCGTGACGCACCTGGGTGTGCCCCTGTCGTGGGACTCGGATGCGGCTGCAGCTTTTTTTGAGGAATCATCCTTACAAGGTTGAACAGGGGCAGACGCGCTGCCCCCCTGCTGCCTGAAAGCAGCCTGGTCCCCGAGACCAGAACCCTGACAGGGCAAGAAGAGAAGAAAAGAGAAGAGAACAGAAAGCAAACACCTCGAAAACCGCCACCCAACCACCCCCATCCATCCCACCACACCCCACCCCGACCCGGCAGACAGAGCAGGAGGCTGGCCCCCCCGCCCCCCGGGAGGGGTTGCACAAAAACACCGCCAGACCTAACCCAAGCACCCACCTACACCACAGCCTAACCGCAAGAACCACCACCACCACGCGCCAGAAAAGAAAACACCAGCGCTACGCACTCGCCCCGCCCAAACCCACCCCACCCCCACAAGTCGGTTGCTTAAGCAACACCTCAGGAGAACCGGCAGAGGAGACACAAGCAGAAAACTAAACGGGCCAGATGTGGCGCTGACTAAGCGGGCTCCAGCCCGCTGCAAGACGCGCTGTGCAGGAAGGCCCACAGCCGCCCAGGCGCTGCCACTCCAGCCAGAGCACATAGTACTCATGGGCGCCAGACAAGCTGATGACGATAAACCGCCACGCCAGCGCCTGGAAAGAAACCGCCGCCCAAAAGGAAATCTAGGGGGCCTGCACAGGTGATGCAAGCGTCAGCCGCAAGTTCAACTTCGGTGACCCACCCTGAACCTCCTCCACTTCACAGAACGTGCCACCCGTCGTCCAGATGGCAACAAAGTGCTCCAGCTTGGCCGCCTTGAGCTGTGCGGTGAGAAGAACCGGGTGCGCGGCTGACTTGTACACCCGGCGGGCTCGCGGCATGGCGTTTGTGGCGCGTCTGTGGGCTGCCCTGTCTCTGACTCTGGTTGGCCGTGTGCACATTGCGAAGCAGGTGCTGGCGGCGAAGCTGGCCTACCACTTCAGCTTCCTCAACCCGTCACCTGCGCAGCTGAAGGAACTCACCGACCTGGTGGACCACTTTGCTGCGCGCTCCATGCACGCTGAGGACGCCAGCCTGGTGTCGCACGGGAACCCGCTCCTGCTGCCAAAGCGGGAAACGGCATGTCTGCCATACAAGGACGGGGGTGTCAACCACGTCGACCTGCCTGCGTTCCTGTCTGCCCTGCAAGCTAAGACTTTCGCCCTCCTTGCCCAGCCAGGCCTGCAACCCTGGAAGATGCTCACCCGGGCGCTGCTTACCCATGTGCGATCAGACTCCGCCACCACGTGGGCGTGGGTGTACAGCGACGCGCCGGCGCCAGCGGGGCTGCCTGCCCGGCTGGCGGCCGCGGTCGGCCACGTGCGGAGGACGGGTGTTTTTTGTTTTTTTGAGGAATCATCCTTACAAGGTTGACCAGGGGCAGACGCGCTGCCCCCCTGCTGCCTGAAAGCAGCCTGGTCCCTGAGACCAGAACCCTGACAGGGCAAGAAAAGAAGAAAAGAGAAGAAAACAGAAAGCAAACACCTCGAAAACCGCCACCAAACACCCCCATCCATCCCACCCCAGTCCACCCCGACCCGGCAGACAGAGCAGGAGGCTGGCCCCCCCGCCCCCCGGGAGGGGTTGCACAAAAACACCGCCAGACCTAACCCAAGCACCAAACTACACCACAGCCTAACCGCAAGAACCACCACCACCGCGTGCCAGAAAAGAAAACACCAGCGCCACGCACTCGCGCCGCCCAAACCCACCCCACCCCCACAAGTCGGTTGCTTAAGCAACACCCCATGAGAACCGGCAGAGGAGACACAAGCAGAAAACTAAACGGGCCAGATGTGGCGCTGACCAAGCGGGCTCCAGCCCGCTGCAAGACGCGCTGTGCAGGAAGGCCCACAGCCGCCCAGGCGCTGCGACACCAGCCAGAGCTAAAACACATGGGCGCCTGATCAGCTGATGACGATAATACGCCACGCCAGCGCCTGGAAAGAAGCGCCGCCCAAAAGGAAACCTAGGGGGCCTGCACAGGTGATGCAAGCGTCAGCCGTAAGTTCAACTTCGGTGACCCACCCTGAACCTCCTCCACTTCACAAAGCGCGCCACCTGCCGACCAGATGGCAACAAAGTTTTTTTTTTGAGGAATCATCCTTACAAGGTTGAACAGGGGCAGACGCGCTGCCCCCCTGCTGCCTGAAAGCAGCCTGGTCCCCGAGACCAGAACCCTGACAGGGCAAGAAGAGAAGAAAAGAGAAGAAAACAGAAAGCAAACACCTCGAAAACCGCCACCAACCACCCCCATCCATCCCACCCCACCCCACCCCGACCCGGCAGACAGAGCAGGAGGCTGGCCCCCCCGCCCCCCGGGAGGGGTTGCACAAAAACACCGCCAGACCTAACCCAAGCACCAAACTACACCACAGCCTAACCGCAAGAACCACCACCACCGCGCGCCAGCAAAGAAAACACCAGCGCTACGCACTCGCCCCGCCCAAACCCACCCCACCCCCACAAGTCGGTTGCTTAAGCAACACCCCAGGAGAACCGGCAGAGGAGACACAAGCAGAAAACTAAACGGGCCAGATGTGGCGCTGACTAAGCGGGCTCCAGTCCGCTGCAAGACGCGCTGTGCAGGAAGTCCCACAGCCGCCCAGGCGCTGTGACGCCAGCCAGAGCTAGTACTCATGGGCGCCAGACAAGCTGATGACGATAATACGCCACGCCAGCGCCTGGAAAGAAATGCCGCCCAGAAGGAGATCTAGGGGGCCTGCACAGGTGATGCAAGCGTCAGCCGCAAGTTCAACTTCGGTGACCCACCCTGAACCTCCTCCACTTCACAAAGCGCGCCACCCGCCGTCCAGATGGCAACAAAATGCTCCAGCTTAGCCGCCTTGAGCTGTGCGGTGAGAAGCTGAGTGGGCAGAGCCGACAGGGTTTCAGGGGTTAGCGTGGCGGCAGTGAAACGCAGCCGCATCACCCTGCGCAGCTCGCTGACCACCTCCCGAACCACATGCTCCGACGTCTGCTTAGCAGGCTCGCGGGACCAGTACGCACACCAGACGGCGTACAAGAAGGTGGCCCGCAAAGTGCTCCACAGCAGTGCGCCCGCCCCCCGCGGGCCTGAGGCCCACATACCCATGCGGTCCCCCAGCATGAAGCCCGCGTCCGTCACTGGCGGCGCCGCTGCCTGGGGCGCAACACAGGCCCACAGCTGCTGCAGCCACGTCCTCGCCTGCGCATAAGCTGGACACTCCAGGAAGATGTGCGTCAGGCTGGCCCACGCCCGCGGGCCAGGTGGCCCGCAGGCGGGGTGAGGACAGTGCGCCCCCAACCCCCCGCACCCCGTGGTCACCCGTGGACGAATTCCCTTGCCCGCCCTGTACAGCCCGCAAGGCAGGTAAGCATGTTGCAGCCGGTACACAAGTACCTTTGCCCCCCGACTGGCGTGGCTGTCCCACAGCCTCCGCCGCGTACCCCGCAGAAGGGACGCATCAGGGGGCGGCATGCGAGGGTCGCCCTCCACTGCCGCCGCTGCTGCCGCCGCCGCCGTGGCAGGCCCCGTGCTAGGCCCCGCCCCGCCCGCCGCCTGCTCCTGCAGCCGCGCGGACCGCCGCGGCCCCTCACCTGACTGCCGGGACGGGGACGCATACGACTGCAGTTCTCTCGCTGGCGTGTTCTGCAGCCCGGCTGCCGCAGAGGTGCGGTGGAGCCAGGGGTCCAGAGCCACCGGGTTATTGTGGAAGTGCTGCGCCGCCGTGGTGGTCAGTTGCCCTTTTTTTTTGGGGTCAGGCTCGTCTTCGTGCCCTTGTTGCCTGGTGCCTGGCTGCCTGGCGCCCTCCCTGCTGTGATGCCCTGTGAGTGCTGATCTTGGGCAGCTATGCAGTTGCTGGGTTATCCTGGTCGGTTCCGCCTGGTGTCTCAGCGCAGCCAAGCCACCAGGGGCCAACACCAGCCATACAGCACACCCGCACACGGCGCGGCCACAGCAGCACATGCCGTGCCGTGTGGGGGGCCTGCGTTTGGGCATCACCGCCCACTGCCAGACTTGGCAGCGGACCGCACCCCTGCAGGTGGGGGCAACACTGCCAGCCCGTTCTTCAGCCCCGGGCTGCAGCTCCACCTTGCCCTGTCCACGCATAGCCTGGCGCACGGCGTGCAGGACCTGACGACGCAGCCTCAGGGCCCCAGCCTGCCTACTTACCCAGTCCTTCTGGTGGGTGCCACCACGGGGCTCCCAGAGGGCGAGCAGCTGTCCTCAGCCGGCGTCCGGGAAGTGACCAGTGCTGCCCTGTCAGTGCTGGACACCATGTGCCGGCAGGGCACCCAGCCGCAGCTCTTGCAGGGCCACTCTCTGCACAGCACAGGCCACCCCTCCCGCACGTTTGCGGGGCTGGCCTTCAGCCGGCGCGCGACCAGCGCCAGCAAAGCAGCCTTCACAGCGGAGCTCCTGCGCAAGTCGCCGCTGGCGGTACCGCTCCAGCGCGGTCAGGCTGTCCTCACGGTTCACGTGCCAGTGGACACCCGGCCCATCATTCCGGGCACCTACACCGTCACGGTCAAGATGGTAGGGGGCCCTGTGTGGGGGGGGGCTTTCCGCGGTCGCACCGATTTGGTGCTGCAGGCAGGTGGCTATCCCACCACCTCAGACACCTCTAACCTGGCGTGTGCTTTTGTGGTCTCAGAGCAGTGCGCCAAATCGGTGGGCCCCAAGGGGGAGCCCCAGGCCCCCGCAGGCCAGGGCATCACCAACCACATCTTTGCCTGTGTGCGGGGCCCAGTCTGGGACCCGCAGCTCTCTCACCTGCACTGTGCCAAGTTTGAGATGCCCGGTGAGGAGCCCATGCAGGTGGAGGTCCGTGGCGCCCCCCAGGCGGCTGGGGCGGCCACGACAGCTGCGGCAGGCAGCCCTGCTCCGGCTGCAGCCAGGGTCGCCGACCTGGGTGGCAACACCTTGGGTGTGGCGAGGCCTGCGGCTGCCATGGCGACCGCAGCGGACATCGTTGACCACGTGGGGGACGTGCAGATGCAGGAGGCGGCGGGTTTGGGTGACGTGGCGGCTGCAGCTGGTGGCGCCAGCGGGCCACACAGCGGGGCCCCGCCCCCGCTGCCAGTTCTGGTGGCGGGGGGAAGCAACCGTTCTGCTGCGGCTGCCCTGCGGGCCGCGCTGCAGCAGCAGCCCTCTTCACAGCAGCGGGTGACAGCGGGAGGGCTTAGCAGGGTCCAGCCGGCGGCAGGCGTGGGGGGGCCGCCGGCGGCCAGGCCTCGCCCTGCCGGTGCTGGGCCGACTGGCGTGCAGCAGCAGCACAGTGGCGCTCCCGCGCCACGGCCGCCCTTGGATCAGCAGGCAGCCGCTGGGCAGGATCAGGAGCAGACCGCTGTGATGCAGCGATACTTGGCCGAGCTGGCGGACCTCTCCAGCGGCAACGGCGGTTACAGCAACAGCAACAGCAGCAGCAGCAGCTGCAGCGCCAGGGGCAGTCGCCCAGGCCCCGGACCGGCTCCCAGGTTGTGGTCCTGGCCACGCTCGGGGGGCAGGACGGGGCGGGCGGTGGCCCTGGCGTGGCGGCGTCACGGCGTGGGCAACGTGTTGACATAGTTGACCACGTGGGGGACGTGCAGATGCAGGAGGCGGCGGGTGTGGGTGACGCAGGGGCTGCCGCTGGTGGCGCCAGCGGACCACCCGCCGTGGCCTCACCCTCGCTGCCACATCTGGTGAGTGACGGACGCGGGCTTCATGCTGGGGGACCGCATGGGTATGTGGGCCTCAGGCCCGCGGGGGGCGGGCGCGCTGCTGTGGAGCACTTTGCGGGCCACCTTCTTGTACGCCGTCTGGTGTGCATACTGGTCCCGCGAGCCTGCTAAACAGACGTCGGAGCATGTGGTTCGGGAGGTGGTCAGCGAGCTGCGCAGGGTGATGCAGCTGCGTTTCACTGCCGCCACGCTAACCCCTGAAACCCTGTCGGCTCTGCCCACTCAGCTTCTCACCGCACAGCTCAAGGCGGCTAAGCTGGAGCACTTTGTTGCCATCTGGTCGGCGGGTGGCGCGCTTTGTGAAGTGGAGGAGGTTCAGGGTGGGTCACCGAAGTTGAACTTGCGGCTGACGCTTGCATCACCTGTGCAGGCCCCCTAGGTTTCCTTTTGGGCGGCGTTTCGTTCCAGGCGCTGGCGTGGCGTTTATCGTCATCAGCTTATCTGGCGCCCATGTGTTTTAGCTCTGGCTGGCGTCGCAGCGCCTGGGCGGCTGTGGGACTTCCTGCACAGCGCGTCTTGCAGCGGGCTGGAGCCCGCCTAGTCAGCGCCACATCTGGCCCGTTTAGTTTTCTGCTTGTGTCTCCTCTGCCGGTTCTCCTGGGGTGTTGCTTAAGCAACCGACTTGTGGGGGTGGGGTGGGTTTGGGCGGGGCGAGTGCGTAGCGCTGGTGTTTCCTCTTCTGGCGCGCGGTGGTGGTGGTGCTTGCGGTTAGGCTGTGGTGTAGGCTGGTGCTTGGGTTAGGTCTGGCGGTGTTTTTGTGCAACCCCTCCCGGGGGGCGGGGGGGCCAGCCTTCTGCTCTGTCTGCCGGGTCGGGGTGGGGTGTGGTGGGATGGATGGGGGTGTTTGGTGGCGGTTCTCGAGGTGTTTGCTTTCTGTTTTTCTTCTCTTTTCTTCTCTTCTTGCCCTGTCAGGGTTCTGGTCTCGGGGACCAGGCTGCTTTCGGGCAGTAGGGGGGCAGCGCGTCTGCCCCTGTTCAACCTTGTAAGGATGATTCCTCAAAAAAAAAAAAACTTATCTGGCGCCCATGTGTTTTAGCTCTGGCTGGCGTCACAGCGCCTGGGCGGCTGTGGGCCTTCCTGCACAGCGCGTCTTGCAGCGGGCTGGAGCCCGCTTACTCAGCGCCACATCTGGCCCGTTTAGTCTTCTGCTTGTGTCTCCTCTGCCGGTTCTACTGGGGTGTTGCTTAAGCAACCGACTTGTGGGGGTGGGGTGGGTTTGGGCGGGGCGAGTGCGTAGCGCTGGTGTTTTCTTTGCTGGCGCGCGGTGGTGGTGGTTCTTGCGGCTAGGCTGTGGTGTAGGTTGGTGCTTGGGTTAGGTCTGGCGGTGTTTTGTTGCAACCCCTCCCGGGGGGCGGGGGGGCCAGCCTCCTGCTCTGTCTGCCGGGTCGGGGTGGGGTGGGGTGGGGTGGGATGGATGGGGGTGGTTGGTGGCGGTTTCGAGGTGTTTGCTATCTGTCTTCTTCTCTTTTCTTCTCTTCTTGCCCTGTCAGGGTTCTGGTCTCGGGGACCAGGCTGTTTTCAGGCAGCAGGGGGGCAGCGCGTCTGCCCCTGTTCAACCTTGTAAGGATGATTCCTCAAAAAAAATCTGGTGGCGGGGGGAAGCACCCGTGCTGCTGCGGCTCCCCTAAGGGCCGAGCGACAGCAGCAGCCCTCTTCACAGCAGCGGGTGGCAGCGGGAGGGCTTAGCGGGGGGCAGCCGTCTGCAGGCATGGGGGGGCCACCGGCGGTCAGGCGTCGTACTGCCTGTGCTGGGTCGGCTGGCGCGCAGCAGCAGCCCAGTGGGGCTCCCGTGCCACAGCCGCCCTTTGATCAGCGGGCGGCCGCCAGGCAGGCTCAGGAGCAGACCGCTGTGATGCAGCGGTACTTGGCCTACATGGCGGACCTCCATCTCCAGCAGCAACGGCGGGTACAGCAACAGCAGCAGCAGGAGCAGCAGCGCCAGGTGCAGCCGCCCAGGCCCCGGACCGGCTCCCGGTTTGAGGTCCTGGCCACGCTGGGGGGACAGGACGGGGCGGGTGATGGCGCTGCCACGGCGGCGCCCGGGCGTGGGCGACGGGTGCAACCAGCCGCGCACGCACCGCCGCCACCGCTGCGGCACCAGCCCCGCCCCAAAGGGCGCTGTGGCCCCGCCCAGCTCCCGCAGCAGAGGGCAGGGCGCTTGGGCGGCGGGCTGCCTCCCCCGCAGGACGGTGCTAGCTCGCCGCCGCGCGTGCCCACTGGGCGGCCGGCCGGGGGAAAGCAGGCTGGTGGGGGCAGCGGGTTGGGGCGCCAGGGTGGAGGAGTGGGGCGGGCAGTGCCCCAGCCGCTACCCCAGGCACGGCCGCCACTGCAAACTTCACAACCGGCGGGTGGTGGTAAGGGCAGGGACAGGGGCCTGGGCGCGCCGGCTGGGGGTTCGGCCGACACGGCTGGGCGCGCTGGTGGGGGTGCGGGCAGTGAGGCAGAGTACGGGGCCGTCTGCCTGACCCGGGACACGTGTGTTGCCATCGGCTCTGACCTCGTGACGCACCAGAACCGCTGTGCAGATGTGCAGGGGTTTGAGTGGGCGCAGCTGGGCCACGACACGCTTGGTGGCCGCCTCCTCGCCTACCTCCGTGACCAGGGCGCCACCGTACCGGACTGGGCCGTCTGCCGCGTGCCGGCCGGCCGTACCGCCGTCCTGGCACAGCTGCACGACGAGTTCACTGGCTGGTGGCGCCTATACTCAGCCCAGCCTGCAGACACGCCCCTGCCTTCCGATGTGACGGAGCAGCTGGATGACGCCGCGCAGCAGGTGCAGACGGCCTACATGGACTACGTGCTCCTAGACGCCCGCACCCTGCGGTCCGCTAAGCGTGGGCTGGCGGACCCCGGCGGGGCCAGCGGGCCCAGCCGCCGGCAACGCCAGCACCGCAGCCGCAGTACCTCCAGCCTCATGAGCCTGGGCAGCGCTCCATTGCACCCCGGCGGCGCCAGCTCAGGTGCCGCTAGCATGAGCACCAGCAGCGGCGGCGCGCCCCCCAGCCAGGGTGGCGACCGCCGCGGCAAACGCCACAGCAGCAACAGCAACCGCACCCGCCACGGCGCTGCCGTGGCCGGCGGGGGCTCATAATGCGGCCACCAGTGGGAGCGGCGAACCTTCGGCTGCTGACAGTGAATGTCAACGGCCTGGGCTCGCCGTTCAAGGCGCGGGCGCTGGTCTCGCACCTACAGCAAGTTGGGGCGGATGTGGCGATGGTGCAGGAGACCCACGCTACTGACACGACGGTGCTGGAGTCTTGCCTTCGTGCCGCGCAGGGGGCGTGCCTTCCGTGGCGCCACTGCCTCGCTGCCAGCCCGGCAGCGTCGCCCCACTCCTGTGGGACGGCTATCCTGGCGCGGAGTCGGCTGTCCCTTCCAGGCTGCGTACTGCAGCCGCCGTCAACGGATGCGGCGGGCCGTGTGGTATGTTGGGATTGGGACGTGGGTCACCTGCGCCTGCGCTTCGTGTGTGTGTATGCGCCCACGGCCGTGGCGGACAAGCCTGCTTTCTTTGCCGGGCTATTTTTTGAGGAATCATCCTTACAAGGTTGAACAGGGGCAGACGCGCTGCCCCCCTGCTGCCTGAAAGCAGCCTGGTCCCGAGACCAGAACCCTGACAGGGCAAGAAGAGAAGAAAAGAGAAGAAAACAGAAAGCAAACACCTCGAAAACCGCCACCAACCACCCCCATCCATCCCACCACACCCCACCCCGACCCGGCAGACAGAGCAGGAGGCTGGCCCCCCCGCCCCCCGGGAGGGGTTGCACAAAAACACCGCCGGACCTAACCCAAGCACCAACCTACACCACAGCCTAACCGCAAGAACCACCACCACCACGCGCCAGAAAAGAAAACACCAGCGCTACGCACTCGCCCCGCCCAAACCCACCCCACCCCCACAAGTGGGCTGCATACCCACCTGGCCTCGGACAGGGTGCTTGTTGTCGGTGGGGACTGGAACTGTGTCACCGATGCCAGTCAGGAGGCGGCCCCTAGCCCATCACGTGCTGCAGGTGCCCCGCAACTTGCCAGCCTCCTCGCCCAGTTCAGTCTGGTGGACCCTTGGGCGAGCAAGCGTGGCGGCGCCAAGGGCTACACGCATCCGGCCACGCCCAAGCCAGGGTTCTGGTCTCGGGGACCAGGCTGCTTTCAGGCAGCAGGGGGGCAGCGCGTCTGCCCCTGGTCAACCTTGTAAGGATGATTCCTCAAAAAAAAAAAGTTGCGCCGCTGCACGCTGCCACTCCGCCTCCCGCTCCGCCAGCCGCGACTGTGCCGCCGGCTGGGTCCCCGAACCCCCCGCCTGCTGAGCTGGCGCCGGGCACGGCATGGCTGCCAGCCACAATGCCCGCGCTGCACTGATGGAGGAGCATGGGGAGCGGGGCACTCGCTGGTTCCATCGGCAGGCTGACGAGCCAGCAGCCGGCGCGCAGGAGCCCATCACGCACTTGAAGGTGCCGGGGCAACCGGCGCCTGTGGCGCTCACGGGGCCAGGCACGCGCAACACTGTCTCCGCAGCCGCTGCAGCCATGTACAGCAGCACCAGCCCCACCGGCCTGTTCCGCGTGCAGCCGGTCTGTACGGCGTCGCAGCAGCAGCTTCTGGCGGCCATTGACCGCAAGGTTCCGGCGGATCTGCAGGCCGCCGTAGAGGGGTCCGGTGACGGCGCCCTCAGTGATGCAGAGCTGATGGCAGCGCTGGCTGGCTCCGCCAATGGTAAAGCGCCTGGGTCGGACGGGGTCCCGTACGAGGTGTACAAGGTTTTTTGGGCGCTGCTGGGTCCGCGCTTGTGTGCTGCTGCTGCCGCTGCCTTTGCTGCCGCTGCAGACGCCCACGATGGCGGTGAAATGGCGGCGGCGCTGCCCGCCTCCTGGCGGGAGGCCATCATCAGGATGATTCCTCAAAAAAAAAAAAATCATCACCCTCATCTACAAGGGCAAAAGCCTGGACCGCGCCGAGCTGGCGTCCTACCGGCCCATCACGCTGCTCAACTGCGACTTCAAGATGGTGTCCAAGGCCGTCAGCGCCCGCCTGCAGCCCGCCCTGGATGCAGTTGTGGATGAGCTGCAGACCGCGTTCATCACCGGCCGCTGGATTGGAGACAACGCGCTGTACCTCCAAGGCCTGATCGAATGGATGCGCCTGGACGTGGGCGCGGACGGCACGCCACGGCAGGGTGGTGCGCTGTACTTCTTGGACATAGAAAAGGCGTATGACCGGGTGCACCGGCAGTGGCTGTATGCGTCCGCGGAGGGACTTGGGTTTGGGCCGCGCATGCTGCGCTGGATCCGCCTGCTCACTGCCAACGGCTCTGCCCGCGTGTGTGTGAACGGGATGCTCTCTGACGCCTTCCCAGTGCTGAACGGCTTGCCGCAGGGCAGCACCGCCTCACCACCCCTGTGGGTCATCCAGATGCAGCCACTGACGTCCTTTCTGCGGCGGCAGGTGGAGCAAGGGGCACTGCGCACGCCCCTGTTACCCAGCGGCGAGCCGGCGCCGCCTGCTGCCCACCACGCTGACGACACGACCCTCACGGCGCGCGACCCGGCGTTGGACGGGCCGGTCCTGATGGCGGCAGTACAGCTGTTCTGCCGCGCGTCCAACGCCCGTGTCCATCCGGACAAGAGCAAGGCCATGGGCCTTGGCAGGTTTGCGCACCTGACGGGCCCTTGCCCACACACGGGGGTGCCGTTTACCACTGGCGCCGTGACGCACCTGGGTATGCCTCTGTCGTGGGACTCTGTTGCAGCTGCAGCTGACCTGTACACCCGGCGGGCTCGCGGCATGGCGTTTGTGGCGCGTCTGTGGGCTGCCCTGTCTCTGACTCTGGTTGGCCGTGTGCACATTGCGAAGCAGGTGCTGGCGGCGAAGCTGGCCTACCACTTCAGCTTCCTCAACCCGTCGCCTGCGCAGCTGAAGGAACTCACCGACCTGGTGGACCACTTTGCTGCGCGCTCCATGCACGCTGAGGACGCCAGCCTGGTGTCGCACGGGAACCCGCTCCTGCTGCCAAAGCGGGAAATGGCCTGTCTGACGTACAAGAATGGGGGTGTCAACCACGTCGACCTGCCTGCGTTCCTGTCTGCCCTGCAAGCTAAGACCTTCGCCCTCCTTGCCCAGCCAGGCCGGCAACCCTGGAAGATGCTCACCCGGGCGCTGCTTACTCATGTGCGCCCGGACTCCGCCACCACGTGGGCGTGGGTGTACAGCGACGCGCCGGCGCCAGCGGGGCTGCCTGCCCGGCTGGCGGCCGCGGTCGGCCACGTGCGGAGCGCGGGTGTGGAACAGCATCCGCCGCAGCCAGCCACTCAGCCGCCAGCGGCGCCGCCACAGTGGCGGGTTAGCCTGGACCAGCTGTGGGTGGCTAACGCTGCGGGGGCTGTGTCCTACGTCCACTACACGGGGGGGCTCTTGGAGCCTGGGCCTGGCGTGCTGCCCCCGGCGGTGGATGATGCGTGGCAGCCTGCCTGTGTGCTGCAGCATCGCAAGCCGCGGCACCTGTGGACCTTTGAAGAGCGGGCGGCGTACGATGCAGCATCACCAGGGGAACGGGCGGGGGCGTGGCCTCGGGCGCCGTACTTCCTGGCGCCGGAGGCTGGGGTGGTGGTGCACCCGGAGCACTGCCGGATTGCGGGTGTCAGCTTGGCGGACTACACGGTGCGGGACGTGCGGCGGGCCATCACCGCGGCTAACCCGGCCGCACCACCGGCTCCAGCCCGCCCTGCAGCCATGCCGTGCCCAGCGCCAGCACAGCAGGCGGGGGGTTCGGGGACCCAGCCGGCGGCACAGTCGCGGCTGGCGGAACGGGAGGCGGAGTGGCAGCGTGCAGCGGCGCAGCTGACCACCACGGCGGCGCAGCATTTCCACAATAACCCGGTGGCTCTGGACCCCTGGCTCCACCGCACCTCCGCGGCAGCCGGGCTGCAGAACACGCCAGCGAGAGAACTGCAGTCGTATGCGTCCCCGTCCCAGCAGTCGGGTGAGGGGCCGCGGCGGTCCGCGCGGCTGCAGGAGCAGGCGGCGGGCGGGGCGGGGCCTAGCACGGGGCCTGCCACGGCGGCGGCGGCAGCAGCGGCGGCGGTGGAGGGCGACCCTCGCATGCCGCCCCCGGATGCGTCCCTTCTGCGGGGTACGTGGCGGAGGCTGTGGGACAGCCACGCCAGTCGGGGGGCAAGGGTACTTGTGTACCGGCTGCAACATGCTTACCTGCCTTGCGGGCTGTACAGGGCGGGCAAGGGAATTCGTCCACGGGTGACCACGGGGTGCGGGGGGTTGGGGGCGCACTGTCCTCACCCCGCCTGCGGGCCACCTGGCCCGCGGGCGTGGGCCAGCCTGACGCACATCTTCCTGGAGTGTCCAGCTTATGCGCAGGCGAGGACGTGGCTGCAGCAGCTGTGGGCCTGTGTTGCGCCCCAGGCAGCGGCGCCGCCAGTGACGGACGCGGGCTTCATGCTGGGGGACCGCATGGGTATGTGGGCCTCAGGCCCGCGGGGGGCGGGCGCGCTGCTGTGGAGCACTTTGCGGGCCACCTTCTTGTACGCCGTCTGGTGTGCGTACTGGTCCCGCGAGCCTGCTAAGCAGACGTCGGAGCATGTGGTTCGGGAGGTGGTCAGCGAGCTGCGCAGGGTGATGCAGCTGCGTTTCACTGCCGCCACGCTAACCCCTGAAACCCTGTCGGCTCTGCCCACTCAGCTTCTCACCGCACAGCTCAAGGCGGCTAAGCTGGAGCACTTTGTTGCCATCTGGTCGGCGGGTGGCGCGCTTTGTGAAGTGGAGGAGGTTCAGGGTGGGTCACCGAAGTTGAACTTGCGGCTGACGCTTGCATCACCTGTGCAGGCCCCCTAGGTTTCCTTTTGGGCGGCGTTTCGTTCCAGGCGCTGGCGTGGCGTTTATCGTCATCAGCTTATCTGGCGCCCATGTGTTTTAGCTCTGGCTGGCGTCGCAGCGCCTGGGCGGCTGTGGGACTTCCTGCGCAGCGCGTCTTGCAGCGGGCTGGAGCCCGCCTAGTCAGCGCCACATCTGGCCCGTTTAGTTTTCTGCTTGTGTCTCCTCTGCCGGTTCTCCTGGGGTGTTGCTTAAGCAACCGACTTGTGGGGGTGGGGTGGGTTTGGGCGGGGCGAGTGCGTAGCGCTGGTGTTTCCTCTTCTGGCGCGCGGTGGTGGTGGTTCTTGCGGTTAGGCTGTGGTGTAGGCTGGTGCTTGGGTTAGGTCTGGCGGTGTTTTTGTGCAACCCCTCCCGGGGGGCGGGGGGGCCAGCCTTCCACTATAACAACGGGAAACCGCGTCTGGGCGCGTCTGGGCCGCGTCTGACCTGTGAGACGCGGTGTCAGACGCGCTGAGACGCTGCGCGTTAAGGGGGAAACGCGGGGGAGACGCGGGAGAGACGCGATGGGGACGCAACCAGAAACAGTGAAGCGGGGCACCATTGCAGATAGCGCGTTTCACTGCGTCTGCGAGACGCAATGGAACGCGAGTCGTGACGCGGTACAATTGCATGGAGAGCGCGTCTTAGCTAACGCGATGCGTCACACCAGACGCTAGCCTGATACCCTAGACGCGCCGCGTCTCACACACACGCGATGCACGAGACGCACTGCGTCTTGAGACGCGATTCGAAAACAGAAACACGGGGGAACCGTACAATCCACGGAGAAACACATGAAACTCTTCATTCCAGAGCACGTTACACTGCCTCTATCCCACATCTGCGGCGGACCCTGGCTGCACACATGTTTCAGGATTACCTGAACCGACCATCTCACTCGCTTTCCACGCAACTACGATCTGACAGTAAGTGCATCACAGTCAAAGGCGCTCTGTCGCCCATCACAGTCTCACTGTCATGCACATGCAGCACAGCAGTCCTCAAATGCCACTCGCTCATGCTGGAGTGGATGTCTACACAGGGTCCAAACATACTACCGCTAGGTGGTCTACACAGGGTCCAAACATCCTAATGCTCGGTAGCTAAGTCCAGAATAAGCCGTACTAGGCCTAGTCCGAACATTGTACAATCCATGTAGCACCAGCATCGGCAGTCTACTTGCCCCTGGCGGCCTTGCCCCTGGCGGCCTTGCCAGCCTTCGCGGCCGGAACCTTGGCAGCCTTGCCCTCAGCGGCAGTCTTGGCATCGGTCTTGGCCTTGGCAGCCGGGGCTACCACCTCATCGCCCTTGTGCTTCTGCATGGGATGGGGGTGTAGGCGCAACAATGATTCGCCATCATAAATTGGTGAAAGAAAACACGCAAGAGTACACTGGCGTAGACCAAGAACCACATGCATTAAGAATGCATTCTGCTGAACCCCACCCGAGAGCACCAACAATGCTGCCACACACACCCTGAACCAGACGACGGAAGCTCGATCCCCCATTCACCTTAGCTGGCGCCTCGGCCGTCCTCTCATCCTTGCGCTTCTTCGCATCCGTCCGCTTCTTGTCGCCCAGCGCCTGCATGACAGCAAGTGTGCCGCAATGCTGTGAAAGCGAACTTGCACGACGGGACGGTCCGTCCGCAGTGGTGCCTGGCACCTATGCCGCAAGGGACCATCTCCAGTGCAGAAGTAAACGACTTACGCAGCGAGCCATATTAGACGACGCGTGCAGAGAACATGATCACAGTGGTCTTACCTTCACGCGCTCGGCACCCGCCGCGGCCAGCTTGTCGATGGCGCCTGGGCTGGACTGGGGCATGGGCGGGGGCATGGGCGGGCTGGGCTGGGGTGCGGCGGCGACGTCGACGGCGCCTGTGGACCCCAGAGAGGAGCGCTTGGTCTTTGAAGAGAGGCCGCTCAAGGCCTTGGCCAGCGGTCCCTGCAAGAAGCAGCAGAGTTGTGTAAGCGCAACAGACATTCACCAACAACCGCGCCTGGTCATATCAGCAGTAAGGATGCGCTCGTAAGCGAAGCACGCACTGACAGTCTGGCTATGTAAGAAAGTAACCCACCAGAAGGCCCCCGGCGTCGATGGCACCGTAGGACACCTTGGCGTCCTTGACGCTCGCGGAAGCCCGGCTTGGCAGCAAAGACTCAAGCTCCTTGCAAAGACCGACCTCCTCTTCCGTCAGCGTCTGCTTCTCGCCAGCCGTGAAGCGCACAGGGTCGCGCTTGTAGCCGTCCCACATCTTGCCCCACTGGCTGCGCCATGCGTTCTTGTACCAGCCACGCTCATTCTTGGGCTGGTTCTCTGCAAGCACGCGGTGGAGGATGGAGGATGGAGCAGAAGGTCCAGGTCAAACTGACGCAAAGTCTGCCTCTCGCGCATGTCTCTCAACGCACTCATTGCAAGGTGCTTATACAGTATATACAATTAGAAAGCAGACTCACTGTCCTTGACAGCGCGGGCGGCTGCGGTCGTCTTCTCGTAAGTGGTGCGCTTGGTGTTGAAGTCGGTTGCCTTCCTGGATATGTTGTGAAAGAGTAGTAGGATGAAGCAACATTATGTATAAAGAATTAACTACGGTCAGTTCAACAAGTCAACGCGGTCAAGTCCACTCTCATCCCCCTATTCCTCATCGCTCATGCTACTGACATTCCTCCGCATTCTAGCGTCCTTCCCATGCCAATACAGAAGAACAAAAACTCACTTTGTCCAGTCGGCCTGGAAGTCTTCGCGCGACAATGTGATGCCTCGCTTCAGGCTCCAGGCGTAGGCCGCGGCCATCTTGTCTTGCCAATACTTTTTCAACTCGCCATTGGCGGCCAGTCTGGTGTTGAGCAGGCGGGGGCCTTCGCCAGGGCCGCGCTTGGCGAAGGGGTAGAAGCGACGGACGGCCTCCATGAACAGCGCGGAGTCTGGCGTTCGCACGCGAGTGATGGGCTCTTTCGCGTTGCTCTTCTTGGGCTTCTTGATGGGGTCCTGCTTGGACTCGCGCACAATGGTGAGGGTCAGCCTCTGCTTCTCCGCATCCCACGAGGCGCAGGGAAGGGGGCAGGCGGGCCCGTCAGAGCCGCTGGCCAGGTACTCGAGAGCAAACGCCAGAACCTGCTCCGGCGAATAATACTCCACGGGGTCCTCGGGGTCCTCGGGGTCCACAGAGAGCTTGTAATTGACGGTGGAGTCCGTCTCGGGGAGAAGATCCCCTCTGAACGTTTCAGGCTTAGTTCCAGGCGAAATCGTTGTCGCCCACTGATGGTAGACTTTGTTGGGATGGTTGGGATCCTTGATAAGGAGCTTGCAGACACGGGGGACCATGTTGGATGGTTGTGAGGTAGGGTAGTGCACGAAAGCCCTCTCTTGCAATTTAAAGCGCATTCAAACGATGGATTCCATCTCCCATCCCCGTTTGACTCAGGTCGGAGGCCAATTCAAACGGGTGAATCCAAAGGGTCCCCTCGAGTCCCTGGGCATCATCACCTTCTTGGTGTTTTTGAACACCTTCAATTTCAACACCTGCAAAACTGCTACGTATCGTTTGTAAAGGGAGGGACTGGTAGGGGTAGGGTTTTGCGCATGGGGCGGGGGCGGGCCGGTGGTGGGCGATAGCCAGAGACACGCGTTTGGGCTCGGCAAATGGTGGGGCATAAACAATATAAGCAAGAGTACATAGTAGCAGCACTGACTGCCACGGAGTTACAGGCGCGCCGACTTTGCCACCCAGGGCTCCGGGTGGCAACGTCGCGTTGAACGGCGTTCGCGGGCCCGGTGCCTCTTGATTTGGAAGAAGCACCTAATAGGAATGGAGCCGTCTAGCTCGGAAGAGGTTGGCCTGGAGCAGGGCGAGGCCCGCAAGGATTTGGACATAACTGAGACGGTTTTGAAGAAGGGGACGCTGTCGCTGTCATCTGATGAGGCCGTAATAGTAAGGTGAGATTTGAGGAGGGGAAGGGGGACACTCGCGGGACTTCCGCAAAATCACATGCGGGCTGCATGTGCAGGGCGGCACTTGCGAGGGCCGGCGGCGTTGTGCGGCTGGACATGCCGGGCATGCCTAAAGCCTCATGCCTCGCGGCACGAGTCGAGGAGGAGCAGCGGTGGAGGAGGGATCCTTCCAAGGCCGCCCACCGCGGGTGCCCCCCAAGGTTCCTGTTGGCGCTGGGCGAGAAGTGGAGGCGTCACGGCCGGGAAGGTGAGGCTGGGGGGAGGTACAGGCCATGGTTGGGAGGGCTTGGATGGATGGGCTGTGGTGGCCGGGGTACGTCACATCGCCGGAGGCGGGCCTGGATTGGGCGGAGGCCTCAGATGGGGCATGGCAGGGGGGAGCGGGGGCGTCCGGGGCCGACCGGGCTAACCCGAATTGGAAGGGGCTGCCCGGAGCACGGATGTGGGGGCTCAGGCCTCGGCGCGAGGGGCTGGGCGCGCTGACTGAAATCCCACACAATCCGCCGGCTCTCGCAGGGAGCTAAGAAGGGCCAGGGAACGGGGGGACAAGTTGACGCTTTTCGCCGGCATTGCGGATAAGCTGGTACGGCTGGAGCTGCCACCCATGGCCAGGCCCCAGGCAATGGGCGATGAGGTGGGGGATGTGGCGCCGGACGTGGAGGAGAGCATCATGGGCATGGTGGAGGACAACGAGATCGTGTCCCTGTCCGCGATCCTGGAGCTGAAGGTGCGCAGCCGGGATGGGGCGGCAAGGCCATAGGGTGCACGTAATGTGGACATGCATGCATGCACGTGATGTGGCCTCGATGGCAGGCGGGCCTGGTCGGCATGCGTACGCCCTCATGCACGAATGCCTGCACAGGGCGCGTGCCTGGAGGAGGGGGAGTCCGGTGGCGTGGAGGATGGGCGGCCAGCTTCATCGACTACGGCAGCAGCCGCGGTGGAGGGCACTGCGGTGGCTGCACCACCATTGAATGTGGTGACGCCAAAGGAGGGAATGGCTGATGTGGAAGCAGCAAGCAGTGGTGCTGGTGCTGCCCGCTCTGGCACTGATGTTGTGACAGACCTGCCGGAGCCCGGGGTGAGGGGGGAACTTTGGGTATCTGTGGTGTGGGACCGCCATTACCCCAGGCCCCCCAACAGGCCGCGGTGCAGGGGTCCTGAGCACTGCAATTGTGTGTTGGATGTCTTGAATGCCATTTGTGACCGTGTGTCCGCACCAGGTTGCTGCTGGAGAGCTAACCGATGGCACCTTGCTGAGGGAGCTGTACATCGCCCTGCGAGTCCCCGATGCCCTCCGCGACCTACTGCGAGGCAACGTGCGGCAACTGCGGCCGAACGTGCTCGACGCGTGCAATGCGCGCGCCAAAGCTCGTGCGGCGTTGGACCTGGAGGCGCAATCTGCGGGGAGACCCCGCACATCAGCGGAGCTAGCGCTGACCGTGTACTGGGACATGACGGGCAGGGCATGCCTGTTCTGGATTGACATGACGGGGACTGACGGCGTGTTCAACCCAGTCCTCCTGGTCCTGTATGTGCCGGGGCCGGTGATGCAGAGCAAGTACCCGGTGTTGGTGCGAGCGGCGCGCAACATGCAGCGGCGCCTGATGGAGGCGCAGACGCTGAAGAAGGTCCCCCGTGGTCGGCTGAAAGAGTGTGGCGGCGAAACTCACATGGCAGGCTACCGGCATGTGCAGACCAACAAGGCGAGCCGCGTGACCATGTGAGTGGTATGGGACTGGCAAGCGATGGCAGGGAGGGAGGGGCGTGCGTAGCGGTGGTGGAGCGGAACCTGAGGGGAAATCCAGGGAGGCGAGGGCTTTGGGCGGCGTTCGGGATGGCTTGGCAACAGATGCAAGGTGCACGGCCTGATTCCTTGACAGGTATGCGCACACATCGAGGAGCCACGAAGCGCGGGTGGTCATTGGTGCGTTCGGCCTGTGCATCGCCATGCTGCTGCTGGCGATGTGGGACTACCTCGTGACGAGCGCGAAGGAGACCGTCGCGGGTACGCCTGCAATCCTGGCGACAGGGGCGCCATGGGGCCTGGTTCCGGTTGGGCTGGACTACTTCACACACCCGCATCTGGACCCGGACGACGCAACGCCAACTGTCGTGTTCCTGGCTCTGTGGAAGTCGGCAACAGGGCGCCGGGTGAGCTGCCAGGCGTCAAGGGTTGGACGAGCTGGTGGGGTGGAGAAGGGACCCGGCGGAACGTTTTTGTGGCCGGGTGGAGGAAGGATGCAAATGCCAGCCAGGGAGCATTGCCCTGACCAAAGCCGGTGCTTGACAATTTGGGCGTGGGCTCGCTGGCGCGCTTATGGGTATGGCCCTGGCCTGCTGTATGACAGCTCACCCCTCATCGCCATGCAGTGCAAGGACTTCCTGGACGATGTGGAGCGTGCGGCGCATGTCAGCCGCAACCTGTTCACATTTGGTGGGGTCAGCGCCTACACCCGCACCCAGGACAGCGACCTGCTGGTGTTCGACGCGCGGCAGGTGGTGCACGGTGCTGACTTGCGTGTGCCACTTAACGCTAAATTCGATGAGGCGGGCATGCCGTGCGGCGTGACGGTGGGCTCTGGCGTTGTGTCACGCCAGTCTGATGTGAAAGTGGGGAGGGCCGAGGCACGTGGGCGGTTGGAGTTGGCGGCGGAGGGCAAGACCGCATCTCTGCATGTCATGTGCAAGCGCGGTGAGGAGTTTGAGGCGGAGATCCTGCGCATGGCCGCAAGCGCGGGGTGTGAGGCCGAGGCTGGATGTCATCCGCCATCCCAGAAGCGGGCTGCGGGTGCGGCCCTGCCGCAGTCAGCTATAAAGGGCCGCCGGGCGCAGGGCAGTGGTGGGAAGTGCTGAGCGGGCGGATCAGCCATGCACGGCTGGTCGCAAGCATGTATCGTTGTTGTTATGAGTTCCATAGGTAAACAAACAAGAGGCCGGAAGATCAATACTGTACTGATGGGAAACTTGTGTCTCAGATGCTGGGAAGCTTCCGGTGCAGGGCTGCGTGCGCTGTCGGCAGCCGGGAAGATTTCTTTAGTGGAACGGCGGGAAGGGGGCTGGGGCTACATCGTCATACGGCACCGGTGCAGGGCTGCGTGCGCTGTCGGCAGCCGGGAAGTTTTCTTTAGTGGAACGGCGGGAAGGGGGCTGGGGCTGCATCGTCATACGGCACCGGTGCAGGGCTGCGTGCGCTGTCGGCAGCCGGGAAGTTTTCTTTAGTGGAACGGCGGGAAGGGGGCTGGGGCTGCATCGTCATACGGCACCGGTGCAGGGCTGCGTGTGCTGTCGGCAGCCGGGAAGTTTTCTTTAGTGGAAAGGCGGGAAGGGGGCTGGGGTTGCATCGTCATACGGCACCGGTGCAGGGCTGCGTGCGCTGTCGGCAGCCGGGAAGATTTCTTTAGTGGAACGGCGGGAAGGGGACTGGGGCTACATCGTCATACGGCACCGGTGCAGGGCTGCGTGCGCTGTCGGCAGCCGGGAAGTTTTCTTTAGTGGAACGGCGGGAAGGGGGCTGGGGCTGCATTGACATACGGCACCGGTGCAGGGCTGCGTGCGCTGCCGGCAGCCGGGAAGTTTTCTTTACTGGAAAGGCGGGAAGGGGGCTGAGGCTGCATCGTCATACGGCACCGGTGCAGGGCTGCGTGCGCTGTCGGCAGCCGGGAAGATTTCTTTAGTGGAACGGCGGGAAGGGGGCTGGGGCTACATCGTCATACGGCACCGGTGCAGGGCTGCGTGCGCTGTCGGCAGCCGGGAAGTTTTCTTTAGTGGAACGGCGGGAAGGGGGCTGGGGCTGCATCGTCATACGGCACCGGTGCAGGGCTGCGTGTGCTGTCGGCAGCCGGGAAGTTTTCTTTAGTGGAAAGGCGGGAAGGGGGCTGGGGTTGCATCGTCATACGGCACCGGTGCAGGGCTGCGTGCGCTGTCGGCAGCCGGGAAGATTTCTTTAGTGGAACGGCGGGAAGGGGGCTGGGGCTACATCGTCATACGGCACCGGTGCAGGGCTGCGTGCGCTGTCGGCAGCCGGGAAGTTTTCTTTAGTGGAAAGGCGGGAAGGGGGCTGGGGTTGCATCGTCATACGGCACCGGTGCAGGGCTGCGTGCGCTGTCGGCAGCCGGGAAGATTTCTTTAGTGGAACGGCGGGAAGGGGACTGGGGCTGCATCGTCATACGGCACCGGTGCAGGGCTGCGTGCGCTGTCGGCAGCCGGGAAGTTTTCTTTACTGGAACGGTTGGCGGCCCCGGAAGACACAAGCCCAGAAGACATCATCATGTTACAGACTGCATCAGCCGCGTGAGCGGCTACCCAACTTGCACTGCTCCTTGCCAATCACCATCATTGGTTGGCAACTGAGAAAACAAGTGGTACGTAATGAAGTAACTTTTATTCTCGTCGAGCTTGCAGCGCATCACCTTCGAGTCAATGGCTTGCAATAGCACGGGGAACGAGTTCAGGAACGTCTGCTGGCGTTCTTGGTTGGGGGTTGCCTTGCGGCGACTAAAGTCTGCAGCATAGTACAACGACTGCGGCCGTACCACCTCCACCTTATGCAATTCGCAAATCGCCACACGGCATACAACCCCACGCACGGTTTGCACACGAGCATAGAATGCAACCTCTCCAACATACACAGACACGTCCTGATCGTCCTCTGGGGTGTCAAGGGATGGCGCATACTTAGTCTTCACATAAAATGACTCACGTGCAGTGGTCAAGTTATACTTTGTAGATAGTAAAACCTGGTCACGTCGTACAAGTGCACGTTTGAATATAATAACACTTGCGTTCTGCAAGTCACCCTCCACCACACCTGAACGTGTCGCAAAGTCCTCTTTACTAAAAGCCTTCATGAATGCTTCGAAGACAACTGTCCGCTCGGTCGGACCCGCCACATATCCGCGCCCAAGCAGCTGGGAACCCTCACCATCCTCTACATCCGCGCAAACATCCCCCGTCAATGTGACGTGTGCTGCACGGTAATCTGGCACCCACTCATCAAATGACTTGTACTGGCTCCCACCCGCAGCCAGTGCATGGCCGGCCTCTACCCCGGCTGGCCCGGTTGCACCACCATCCGCGGTGCCACCTCCCCTGCCACGCTCAGCTCGCATCTCAGCGAGCCGGGCACTTGCAAGGAACCCACTCACAATAATTTGCTCTGGACACCTGGTTGTGCGGAACTTGACCCCACTTTTGACCTGCTGCACACCGCGCTCGACCCAGAACTCAGTTGCAAACGCCACGTGCCCACGTGCACGCTCCTGCTCGCGTAGCCTACATGCCAGTAGATGCATGTTGTAGGTAGCAAACTTCATGCCAAACACGAGCTCCGAGTCACAGCAGAACTGTTTGAAGGTTACTGCTGCACTGTCACACGCAGCCTCCGAGAATTGGTCATACCGCAGATAATGCAGCATGGCCGTGCGCAACATCTCCCACATTCTCCCCAGGTCAAACTCACGATCCAGCCCTGCATCATCTTTCCGTGTAACTACCGGCATCACAACTTTATTAGGATCCCCTCCGTGCGAGTGCAGGACGTATAGGGAGAAGCAGTCCGTCCAGTGTAGCCATTCTTCCATGGTCCAGTACGAGCAGGGGACAATGTCACGGTAGGGTCGGTTAAAGTCATTAGTAATGATGAAATGGGATGCACGTGCAGTCATTCTGCGACGAGCCTCTACACTTAACACAAAGTCACTCTCAGCCTTCTTGACGGACTCGCCCAGCACAAAGTGCCAGAACTTCTTGATGACACCGAACAGAGCTGCATGCGCTATGGGCACAACCCACACGTTATTCATGTCTATGTACGACAGCTCCTTCGCTATGCAGGAAATGCCATGGCAACCCAGCGCCGATGCCAAGTCATGATTACTTTCCACAACCTGTGCCCGATCCATGTGGTGCGCATGAGAGATCCGGATCCTGCTGTCACCGCATAGTGCAGTCTCTGGCATCTGACAGTCAGGTGGCAACAGGACGTTCAGCGCTGTGTTGATGTCCGCCGGCTTGTTGTACCCCAGAAAGTATGTACCATGGCCGTTAGGGCCAGTCTCTCCCAGCAGCATGCAGTGCCCACATGCGTTCTTGGCCGCATGGGAGAGCCAAAGACTCAACGTCCGGTTTGCAGGCGTATCTGCGTGCAGACCAAGCAGAGGTCAACATACGGACCCAAGCACTCCCGCCCCCAGTCCTCCTACCCCCACCCCAGAACCACCACCACCAGCCCAACCCCGCCCCATCATGCCCACCTAAGCCACAGCACTCCTGCCCTCACCCCAGCACTCCCACCCCACCCCAGCACACCTGCCCCGCGCCCCGCCCCTGCACTCCCACCCCTGCCCCAGCTCTCCCACACCACCCTAGCATTCCCGCCCACGCCTGAGCACTCCTGCCCCCGCCCCACCACTACCGTCCCCAAACGCTCCCGCCCCAGCACGGACTAAAAGCCCACTCACCAGCAAAGATACCGCCCAGAAACATCTTGTGCCCAAAGGTCCGGCCCGAAGCAGCGTCCACCACGGTCATACCCTCGGTGCCAGGCCCGAAGGCCTTGAATGCTGTCAGTGTTGGGCGCAAGTAGACTTCCATTGAGTCAGGCTCCGAAGGTCCGGGCGTGATGATCAGGGGGAAGCAGTGGCGGCGCTTGCTGCGTTGAGTCACTGGCAGGTCCGCGCACCTGAAGACAGCAGTTAAAGAGGGGAGCAATAAGGTCTGGTGGGTGATGATTACAGCATAGGCACATACCTAACGATGCCCATTACATCAAATGCACACGGAGACACTGTAGGTGCACAGGAAAGCAATTGCCCATACTATACAACAGGCTGAGGTCCGTCACACGCACCGAATGAACAGCATCCCGCAGCTGTACTTCTTGAATGAGAAGACCTCGCCGAAGTCAAAGCCCAGGTCGTAAGCCGAGCTGTCGGGCTCGAAGAACTCGCCGGAAGTCTTGGCATTGATGTCTTGCGCGTACCGCGAGCCGTAGAAGTCGTCAGGGTTGTTGTCGCGCCCTGTGCCGCGAAACGTGCAGAACCGTGGGTCCATGAACATGCCGCGCACGACATTCTCGACACCGAAGTCGTAGAACCTCTGTGGGAAGACAGCACGTGCACGCGGTCATGGCAAAGGGCACTGAAGTCAAGAAGGGTTGACGGAACAAGGGCATGCAGGATTGGGAGACCTGGGGAGACTTATTGCTATGGGGAGGCTCCGCATGGGCAACAAGTAAAGCATGCAACGTACCTTGTTCGGAACTGGTTGGTGTCCTGGCCGGGCAGGCTTAAACCGTCGATGGCCGCAGCCGCACTCATCTTGCAGGTGCTGGTGCCACTCATCTCGAGGGAAATCAGGGAACAAGCACTTGTCGCTCAAACAAACGTGCTTCTCAAAGTCACGTGCGTCTGGAATGTCCAACATCTTCTTCATTATGTACAGCGACGGGGGCAAGTTATTGCCAGGTGGAAAGCACACGTCACGAAGGAAACGCAGCTGACGGTCCGCAACATTATCCCGTACGCGCCCATCAATCTTCTCCTTCATCCAAGCGTAAGCAAACTGCCCCACAGTGATAGGTGCAGCTGCGCAGATAGGTGTCGTACCGGAATTGCAGTAGTGTGCCAGCGGAGAGGGTGAAAGCCACGGAAAGGGAGGTGCATCGCGTCAATCAAGTGCGCCGTTACATACACAGAATTCCGTGGCGTTGCAGTGGCAGTTCGAATACCCATTCCATTCCAGTGTTGCCCGCGCCTGCTGCTGCGCCCACCACGCCATACCCCAGAGCTCCCTTGTCAAAGCCTGTCGAAATCCCGCTGTCCCAACCCCGCCCGACCCGACCCGACCCACATCCCGACTTACATTGAGTGCCTGTTCTCCACAGCGGCTCTGACATGATGCCCTTGAAGTGCTGCACAGACCGCGCACCATGCTGTAGTTCGGAGATGTTGGTGGGTTGCATGACCATACCCTGCGCCGCAAGGTCGTTGGCAACCGCACCGGCTTGGTCATCAGCATCACCGTCGCCGTCAACAGGCGCCAGGTGCCCGAATTGCTGCAGAATAGCATTCAGCAGCTCAATGGTGTTGATGTTGGCAGGGTCGTCCTGGTCGAGAGAAGCCACAACGCGGTGTAGAGCTGCCGCCAGGAAATGACCTGTGGATTGGGGGTGGGGGGGCAGGGTTGGGCGGGACATCAGGGTAATGCAAAGTTAGATGTCGCTCCTCAACGATCTGAACATAAGCCATGTCCGGAAGCGAGAACCCCAGGACAGAGGCATGACCCAGCACCCAGACCCGGGCTTGCGGCGCGCAAAGGAGGACCGCAACCTGCAACTTACCCGGTTCAGCGTCAGCAGCATCTTCCTCTTCCTCATCGGAGTATAGGTAGTCGCTGTCCACCCGGGCGCTGCCGCTATTACTGTAGCCACCACCACTCCTGTCACTGCCATTGCCAACATTCCCGCCGCCGCCGCCGTCAGTGCCGCTACCGCTGCCGGTGCCACTACCGCTGCCGGTGCCGCTACCGCTGCCGGTGCCGCTACCGCTGCCGGTGCCGCTACCGCTGCCGGTGCCGCTACCTCTGCCGGTGCCGCTACCGCTGCCGGTGCCGCTACCGTTAGTGTCCATGCTGTCGCTCTCACTAACAGAACCCGCAGGCGAATCCCTCCCTCCCTCAGGAAAGTCAGCGTCTCCTAGGCCGCCTTCGCCACCGGTACCGGCAGGGAGAGGGAGGTCCCGAGGTGCACCCTCACAGCATTTTTCGTGGCGAGAGCAAGCCGCTCTATCCTTGAACTGTGTTGGCGAACGGCATCCAGGGTTGGTGCACGTGTAGACGGGGTCTCCGAAGTGGTTTCGGAAGCGGGTGAAGCGGTGGAGGCTGAGCCAGTTGTCTGCGTGCACACGGTGTGGTTGTAAGTCCTTTGCCGTGCCAAGCCTCTTGACTCCCAACAACTATACCTGAGGGTGCTGATGGCCTTCTCTTTGGAGTGCCACCCATTAGCCGTGCGAGCACTTGCAGCTCGGAACCGGACGCCAGGCCACGACGTGCCAGCACGGTCGAACGCTCCAGCAGCGTGTCGCTGCCGCGCGCGACCAAGCGCCATATCCGGCTGTTATCTAGATGGAAGAGGGTCGTGGAAGCGATAAAGTCGAAGACAGAGCCCACAGTGGCATCGACAGGTCCCACGAACGTGACGAGTTGCCCTGAAGGAAGCCTAATGAAGATTTGTAGCTCTTCCGTTTGTGAACTTTGGCTGATAGCGCGAGGAGCAAAGCTCAGGTGAACCGTTGCCAGAGCCGCCAGCACTAACACTAATGTTAACATTGACAGCACTACGTGCGCAGTAAGCGCTGAGGTGGGTTGGTCGGCCTGGAGCCATACAAGCCCGCTGTGAAGCGCGCTCTGAAGGCCCCAGGCCGCCACCAACGGAACAAGGCCCGTTGGCAGACGTATCATGAGTGATTCATGAGTTCGTCAGTCATGTTTATGTTTTCAAGAGAATAGCGGTCAAACGAGGCAAGGGGCAAATACTTGGTGGTGGGCGACCGATTGCACCGGTGTCACCGATGCTCGCCTGTGCCAATGCCTTTGCTTACTGTATCTAGGCTTATAGGCTTGTTGCAAGCAGTATCGGCACATATCGGCTGGCTGGCGCAGGCTGGCTGAACTGCGCCTAAAGGTTGGTTGGGGCGACGGGGCAGAGGCGGGGCTGGCCAGCCCGCCCGGGTGCAGGGCCAGGGGTGCAGGGGCTTGCGGCAGCAGGCGCAGGTGCAGGGGCCAATCTGCCCATGACAGCCCACATACTGCCGGGCAAGGCTACATTTGTCGCAATAGCAGTATAGGCTAGTGTAAAACACCGTGCGCACCACGGTATGGGTCCCCTTCAAAGTAGTTCGCGTCACTGTTCGCGTCTCAGCACTCGCGTCACGATACGCGGCCAGACGCCCCCTGACGCATCCTGACGCGCTCGGACGCGCTGAGACGCGCCGAGACGCGAGTTTCCCGTCGTTACAGTGTCTGCTCTGTCTGCCGGGTCGGGGTGGGGTGTGGTGGGATGGATGGGGGTAGTTGGTGGCGGTTTTCGAGGTGTTTGCTTTCTGTTTTTCTTCTCTTTTCTTCTCTTCTTGCCCTGTCAGGGTTCTGGTCTCGGGGACCAGGCTGCTTTCGGGCAGTAGGGGGGCAGCGCGTCTGCCCCTGTTCAACCTTGTAAGGATGATTCCTCAAAAATAAGCAGCAGTGGAGGGCGACCCTCGCAGGCCGCCCCCGGATGCGTCCCTTCTGCGGGGTACGTGGCGGAGGCTGTGGGACAGCCACGCCAGTCGGGGGGCAAAGGTGCTTGTGTACCGGCTGCAACATGCTTACCTGCCTTGCGGGCTGTACAGGGCGGGCAAGGGAATTCGTCCACGGGTGACCACGGGGTGCGGGGGGTTGGGGGCGCACTGTCCTCACCCCGCCTGCGGGCCACCTGGCCCGCGGGCGTGGGCCAGCCTGACGCACATCTTCCTGGAGTGTCCAGCTTATGCGCAGGCGAGGACGTGGCTGCAGCAGCTGTGGGCCTGCGTTGCGCCCCAGGCAGCGGCGCCGCCAGTGACGGACGCGGGCTTCATGCTGGGGGACCGCATGGGTATGTGGGCCTCAGGCCCGCGGGGGGCGGGCGCGCTGCTGTGGAGCACTTTGCGGGCCACCTTCTTGTACGCCGTCTGGTGTGCGTACTGGTCCCGCGAGCCTGCTAAGCAGACGTCGGAGCATGTGGTTCGGGAGGTGGTCAGCGAGCTGCGCAGGGTGATGCGGCTGCGTTTCACTGCCGCCACGCTAACCCCTGAAACCCTGTCGGCTCTGCCCACTCAGCTTCTCACCGCACAGCTCAAGGCGGCTAAGCTGGAGCACTTTGTTGCCATCTGGTCGGCGGGTGGCACGTTCTGTGAAGTGGAGGAGGTTCAGGGTGGGTCACCGAAGTTGAACTTGCGGCTGACGCTTGCATCACCTGTGCAGGCCCCCTAGGTTTCCTTTTGGGCGGCGGTTCTTTCCAGGCGCTGGTGTGGCGTATTATCATCATCAGCTTATCTGGCGCCCATGTGTTTTAGCTCTGGCTGGCGTCGCAGCGCCTGGGCGGCTGTGGGCCTTCCTGCACAGCGCGTCTTGCAGCGGGCTGGAGCCCGCTTAGTCAGCGCCACATCTGGCCCGTTTAGTTTTCTGCTTGTGTCTCCTCTGCCAGTTCTCCTGGGGTGTTGCTCAAGCAACCGACTTGTGGGGGTGGGGTGGGTTACGGCGGGTCGAGTGTTGGTAGCACTGGTGTTTTCCTTTCTGGCGCGCGGTGGTGGTGGTTCTTGCGGTTAGGCTGTGGTGTAGGTTGGTGCTTGGGTAAGGTCTGGCGGTGTTTTTGTGCAACCCCTCCCGGGGGGCGGGGGGGCCAGCCTTCTGCTCTGTCTGCCGGGTCGGGGTGGGGTGTGGTGGGATGGATGGGGGTAGTTGGTGGCGGTTTTCGAGGTGTTTGCTTTCTGTTTTTCTTCTCTTTTCTTCTCTTCTTGCCCTGTCAGGGTTCTGGTCTCGGGGACCAGGCTGCTTTCGGGCAGTAGGGGGGCAGCGCGTCTGCCCCTGTTCAACCTTGTAAGGATGATTCCTCAAAAAAAAAAAAACCCGGCCGCACCTCCGGCTCCGGCCCGCCCTGCAGCTATGCCGTGCCCAGCGCCAGCACAGCAGGCGGGGGGGTCGGGGACCCAGCCGGCGGCACAGTCGCGGCTGGTGGAGCGGGAGGCGGAGTGGCAGCGTGCAGCGGCGCAGCTGACCACCACGGCGGCGCAGCATTTCCACAATAACCCGGTGGCTCTGGACCCCTGGCTCCACCGCACCTCTGCGGCAGCCGGGCAGCAGAACACGCCGGCGAGAGAACTGCAGTCATATGCGTCCCCGTCCCAGCACTCGGGTGAGGGGCCGCGGCGTTCCGCGCGGCTGCAGGAGCAGGCGGCGGGCGGGGCGGGGCCTAGCACGGGGCCTGCCACGGCCGCGGCGGCTGCAGCAGCAGCAGTGGAGGGCGACCCTCGCAGGCCGCCCCCGGATGCGTCCCTTCTGCGGGGTACGTGGCGGAGGCTGTGGGACAGCCACGCCAGTCGGGGGGCAAAGGTGCTTGTGTACCGGCTGCAACATGCTTACCTGCCTTGCGGGCTGTACAGGGCGGGCAAGGGAATTCGTCCACGGGTGACCACGGGGTGCGGGGGGTTGGGGGCGCACTGTCCTCACCCCGCCTGCGGGCCACCTGGCCCGCCGGCGTGGGCCAGCCTGACGCACATCTTCCTGGAGTGTCCAGCTTATGCGCAGGCGAGGACGTGGCTGCAGCAGCTGTGGGCCTGTGTTGCGCCCCAGGCAGCGGCGCCGCCAGTGACGGACGCGGGCTTCATGCTGGGGGACCGCATGGGTATGTGGGCCTCAGGCCCGCGGGGGGCGGGCGCGCTGCTGTGGAGCACTTTGCGGGCCACCTTCTTGTACGCCGTCTGGTGTGCGTACTGGTCCCGCGAGCCTGCTAAGCAGACGTCGGAGCATGTGGTTCGGGAGGTGGTCAGCGAGCTGCGCAGGGTGATGTATGCGGCTGCGTTTCACTGCCGCCACGCTAACCCGGAGCACTGCCGGATCGCGGGTGTCAGCTTGGCGGACTACACGGTGCGGGACGTGCGGCGGGCCATCACCGCGGCTAACCCGGCCGCACCTCCGGCTCCGGCCCGCCCTGCAGCTATGCCGTGCCCAGCGCCAGCACAGCAGGCGGGGGGTTCGGGGACCCAGCCGGCGGCACAGTCGCGGCTGGTGGAGCGGGAGGCGGAGTGGCAGCGTGCAGCGGCGCAGCTGACCACCACGGCGGCGCAGCATTTCCACAATAACCCGGTGGCTCTGGACCCCTGGCTCCACCGCACCTCTGCGGCAGCCGGGCAGCAGAACACGCCGGCGAGAGAACTGCAGTCATATGCGTCCCCGTCCCAGCACTCGGGTGAGGGGCCGCGGCGTTCCGCGCGGCTGCAGGAGCAGGCGGCGGGCGGGGCGGGGCCTAGCACGGGGCCTGCCACGGCCGCGGCGGCTGCAGCAGCACTGTCCTCACCCCGCCTGCGGGCCACCTGGCCCGCGGGCGTGGGCCAGCCTGACGCACATCTTCCTGGAGTGTCCAGCTTATGCGCAGGCGAGGACGTGGCTGCAGCAGCTGTGGGCCTGCGTTGCGCCCCAGGCAGCGGCGCCGCCAGTGACGGACGCGGGCTTCATGCTGGGGGACCGCATGGGTATGTGGGCCTCAGGCCCGCGGGGGGCGGGCGCGCTGCTGTGGAGCACTTTGCGGGCCACCTTCTTGTACGCCGTCTGGTGTGCGTACTGGTCCCGCGAGCCTGCTAAGCAGACGTCGGAGCATGTGGTTCGGGAGGTGGTCAGCGAGCTGCGCAGGGTGATGCAGCTGCGTTTCACTGCCGCCACGCTAACCCCTGAAACCCTGTCGGCTCTGCCCACTCAGCTTCTCACCGCACAGCTCAAGGCGGCTAAGCTGGAGCACTTTGTTGCCATCTGGTCGGCGGGTGGCGCGCTTTGTGAAGTGGAGGAGGTTCAGGGTGGGTCACCGAAGTTGAACTTGCGGCTGACGCTTGCATCACCTGTGCAGGCCCCCTAGGTTTCCTTTTGGGCGGCGTTTCGTTCCAGGCGCTGGCGTGGCGTTTATCGTCATCAGCTTATCTGGCGCCCATGTGTTTTAGCTCTTGCTGGCGTCGCAGCGCCTGGGCGGCTGTGGGACTTCCTGCGCAGCGCGTCTTGCAGCGGGCTGGAGCCCGCCTAGTCAGCGCCACATCTGGCCCGTTTAGTTTTCTGCTTGTGTCTCCTCTGCCGGTTCTCCTGGGGTGTTGCTTAAGCAACCGACTTGTGGGGGTGGGGTGGGTTTGGGCGGGGCGAGTGCGTAGCGCTGGTGTTTCCTCTTCTGGCGCGCGGTGGTGGTGGTTCTTGCGGTTAGGCTGTGGTGTAGGCTGGTGCTTGGGTTAGGTCTGGCGGTGTTTTTGTGCAACCCCTCCCGGGGGGCGGGGGGGCCAGCCTTCTGCTCTGTCTGCCGGGTCGGGGTGGGGTGTGGTGGGATGGATGGGGGTAGTTGGTGGCGGTTTTCGAGGTGTTTGCTTTCTGTTTTTCTTCTCTTTTCTTCTCTTCTTGCCCTGTCAGGGTTCTGGTCTCGGGGACCAGGCTGCTTTCGGGCAGTAGGGGGGCAGCGCGTCTGCCCCTGTTCAACCTTGTAAGGATGATTCCTCAAAAAAAAAGCAGCAGTGGAGGGCGACCCTCGCAGGCCGCCCCCGGATGCGTCCCTTCTGCGGGGTACGTGGCGGAGGCTGTGGGACAGCCACGCCAGTCGGGGGGCAAAGGTGCTTGTGTACCGGCTGCAACATGCTTACCTGCCTTGCGGGCTGTACAGGGCGGGCAAGGGAATTCGTCCACGGGTGACCACGGGGTGCGGGGGGTTGGGGGCGCACTGTCCTCACCCCGCCTGCGGGCCACCTGGCCCGCGGGCGTGGGCCAGCCTGACGCACATCTTCCTGGAGTGTCCAGCTTATGCGCAGGCGAGGACGTGGCTGCAGCAGCTGTGGGCCTGCGTTGCGCCCCAGGCAGCGGCGCCGCCAGTGACGGACGCGGGCTTCATGCTGGGGGACCGCATGGGTATGTGGGCCTCAGGCCCGCGGGGGGCGGGCGCGCTGCTGTGGAGCACTTTGCGGGCCACCTTCTTGTACGCCGTCTGGTGTGCGTACTGGTCCCGCGAGCCTGCTAAGCAGACGTCGGAGCATGTGGTTCGGGAGGTGGTCAGCGAGCTGCGCAGGGTGATGCGGCTGCGTTTCACTGCCGCCACGCTAACCCCTGAAACCCTGTCGGCTCTGCCCACACAGCTTCTCACCGCACAGCTCAAGGCGGCTAAGCTGGAGCACTTTGTTGCCATCTGGACGACGGGTGGCACGTTCTGTGAAGTGGAGGAGGTTCAGGGTGGGTCACCGAAGTTGAACTTGCGGCTGACGCTTGCATCACCTGTGCAGGCCCCCTAGATTTCCTTTTGGGCGGCGGTTCTTTCCAGGCGCTGGTGTGGCGTATTATCATCATCAGCTTATCTGGCGCCCATGTGTTTTAGCTCTGGCTGGCGTCGCAGCGCCTGGGCGGCTGTGGGCCTTCCTGCGCAGCGCGTCTTGCAGCGGGCTGGAGCCCGCTTAGTCAGCGCCACATCTGGCCCGTTTAGTTTTCTGCTTGTGTCTCCTCTGCCGGTTCTCCTGGGGTGTTGCTTAAGCAACCGACTTGTGGGGGTGGGGTGGGTTTGGGCGGGGCGAGTGCGTAGCGCTGGTGTTTTCCTTTCTGGCGCGCGGTGGTGGTGGTTCTTGCGGTTAGGCTTTGGTGTAGGTTGGTGCTTGGGTTAGGTCTGGCGGTGTTTTTGTGCAACCCCTCCCGGGGGGCGGGGGGGCCAGCCTCCTGCTCTGTCTGCCGGGTCGGGGTTGGGTGTGGTGGGATGGATGGGGGTGTTTGGTGGCGGTTTTCGAGGTGTTTGCTTCCTGTTTTCTTCTCTTTTCTTCTCTTCTTGCCCTGTCAGGGTTCTGGTCTCGGGGACCAGGCTGCTTTCAGGCAGCAGGGGGGCAGCGCGTCTGCCCCTGTTCAACCTTGTAAGGATGATTTTCCTCAAAAAAAAAAACCTGAAACCCTGTCGGCTCTGCCCACTCAGCTTCTCACCGCACAGCTCAAGGCGGCTAAGCTGGAGCATTTTGTTGCCATCTGGACGGCGGGTGGCGCGCTTTGTGAAGTGGAGGAGGTTCAGGGTGGGTCACCGAAGTTGAACTTGCGGCTGACGCTTGCATCACCTGTGCAGGCCCCCTAGATTTCCTTCTGGGCGGCGTTTCTTTCCAGGCGCTGGCGTGGCGTATTATCGTCATCAGCTTGTCTGGCGCCCATGAGTACTAGCTCTGGCTGGAGTGGCAGCGCCTGGGCGGCTGTGGGACTTCCTGCACAGCGCGTCTTGCAGCGGACTGGAGCCCGCTTAGTCAGCGCCACATCTGGCCCGTTTAGTTTTCTGCTTGTGTCTCCTCTGCCGGTTCTACTGGGGTGTTGCTTAAGCAACCGACTTGTGGGGGTGGGGTGGGTTTGGGCGGGGCGAGTGCGTAGCGCTGGTGTTTTCTTTGCTGGCGCGCGGTGGTGGTGGTTCTTGCGGTTAGGCTGTGGTGTAGGTTGGTGCTTGGGTTAGGTCTGGCGGTGTTTTTGTGCAACCCCTCCCGGGGGGCGGGGGGGCCAGCCTCCTGCTCTGTCTGCCGGGTCGCGGTGGGGTGGGGTGGGATCGATGGGGGTGGTTGGTGGCGGTTTTCGAGGTGTTTGCTTTCTGTTTTCTTCTCTTTTCTTCTTCTCTTCTTGCCCTGTCAGGGTTCTGGTCTCGGGGACCAGGCTGCTTTCAGGCAGCAGGGGGGCAGCGCGTCTGCCCCTGGTCAACCTTGTAAGGATGATTCCTAAAAAAAAAAAAGCAGGCGGCGCCTGCTCGCCGCTGGGTAACAGGGGCGTGCGCAGTGCCCCTTGCTCCACCTGCCGCCGCAGAAAGGACGTCAGTGGCTGCATCTGGATGACCCACAGGGGTGGTGAGGCGATGCTGCCCTGCGGCAAGCCGTTCAGCACTGGGCAGGCGTCAGAGAGCATCCCGTTCACACACATGCGGGCAGAGCCGTTGGCAGTGAGCAGGAAAAAAAAAGGCGGATCCAGCGCAGCATGCGCGGCCCAAACCCAAGTCCCTCCGCGGACGCATACAGCCACTGCCGGTGCACCCGGTCATACGCCTTTTCTATGTCCAAGAAGTACAGCGCACCACCCTGCCGTGGCGTGCCGTCCGCGCCCACGTCCAGGCGCATCCATTCGATCAGGCCTGCTGTACATGGCTGCGGCGGCTGTACATGGCTGCGGCGGCTGCGGAGACAGTGTTGCGCGTGCCCGGCCCCGTGAGCGCCACAGGCGCCGGTTGCCCCGGCACCTGTGGCGTGTTCTGCTGCCCGGCAGCCGCAGAGGTGCGGTGGAGCCAGGGGTCCAGAGCCACCGGGTTTTTGTGGAAATGCTGCGCCGCCGTGGTGGTCAGCTGCGCCGCTGCACGCTGCCACTCCGCCTCCCGCACCGGTACACTCGCTGGTGTACCGGCTGCAACATGCTTACCTGCCTTGCGGGCTGTACAGGGCGGGCAAGGGAATTCGTCCACGGGTGACCACGGGGTGCGGGGGGTTGGGGGCGCACTGTCCTCACCCCGCCTGCGGGCCACCTGGCCCGCCGGCGTGGGCCAGCCTAACGCACATCTTCCTGGAGTGTCCAGCTTATGCGCAGGCGAGGACGTGGCTGCAGCAGCTGTGGGCCTGCGTTGCGCCCCAGGCAGCGGCGCCGCCAGTGACGGACGCGGGCTTCATGCTGGGGGACCGCATGGGTATGTGGGCCTCAGGCCCGCGGGGGGCGGGCGCGCTGCTGTGGAGCACTTTGCGGGCCACCTTCTTGTACGCCGTCTGGTGTGCGTACTGGTCCCGCGAGCCTGCTAAGCAGACGTCGGAGCATGTGGTTCAGGAGCCCGTCATCTGGCCCGTTTAGTTTTCTGCTTGTGTCTCCTCTGCCGGTTCTCCTGGGGTTTTGCTTAAGCCACCGACTTGTGGGGGTGGGTGGGTTTGGGCGGGGCGAGTGCGTAGCACTGGTGTTTTCTTTTCTGGCGCGCGGTGGTGGTGGTTCTTGTGGTTAGGCTGTGGTATAGGTTGGTGCTTGGGTTAGGTCTGGCGGTGTTTTTGTGCAACCCCTCCCGGGGGGCGGGGGGGCCAGCCTCCTGCTCTGTCTGCCGGGTCGGGGTTGGGTGGGGTGGGTTGGATGGGGGTGTTTGGTGGCAGTTTTCGAGGTGTTTGCTTTCTGTTTTTCTTCTCTTTTCTTCTCTTCTTGCCCTGTTGGTTCTGGTCTCGGGGACCAGGCTGCTTTCAGGCAGCAGGGGGGCAGCGCGTCTGCCCCTGTTCAACCTTGTAAGGATGATTCCTCAAAAAAAACAAAGGCAGCAGGGGGGCAGCGCGTCTGCCCCTGTTCAACCTTGTAAGGATGATTCCTCAAAAAAAACAAAGGCAGCAGGGGGGCAGCGCGTCTGCCCCTGTTCAACCTTGTAAGGATGATTCCTCAAAAAAAAGCTGTACTTCCTGGCGCCGGAGGCTGGGGTGGTGGTGCACCCGGAGCACTGCCGGATTGCGGGTGTCAGCTTGGCGGACTACACGGTGCGGGACGTGTGGCGGGCCATCACCGCGGCTAACCCGGCCGCACCTCCGGCTCCGGCCCGCCCCGCAGCCATGCCGTGCCCGGCGCCAGCACAGCAGGCGGGGGGTTCGGGGACCCAGCCGGCGGCACAGTCGCGGCTGGCGGAGCGGGAGGCGGAGTGGCAGCGTGCAGCGGCGCAGCTGACCACCACGGCGGCGCAGCATTTCCACAATAACCCGGTGGCTCTGGACCCCTGGCTCCACCGCACCTTTGCGGCAGCCGGTCAAAAAAAGCCGGGCTGCAGAACACGCCGGCGAGAGAACTGCAGTCGTATGCGTCCCCGTCCCAGCAGTCGGGTGAGGGGCCGCGGCGGTCCGCGCGGCTGCAGGAGCAGGCGGCGGGCGGGGCGGGACCTAGCACGGGGCCTGCCACGGCGGCGGTGGCAGCAGCGGCGGCGGTGGAGGGCGACCCTCGCATGCCGCCCCCGGATGCGTCCCTTCTGCGGGGTACGTGGCGGAGGCTGTGGGACAGCCACGCCAGTCGGGGGGCAAAGGTGCTGGTGTACCGGCTGCAACATGCTTACCTGCCTTGCGGGCTGTACAGGGCGGGCAAGGGAATTCGTCCACGGGTGACCACGGGGTGCGGGGGGTTGGGGGCGCACTGTCCTCACCCCGCCTGCGGGCCACCTGGCCCGCGGGCGTGGGCCAGCCTGACGCACATCTTCCTGGAGTGTCCAGCTTATGCGCAGGCGAGGACGTGGCTGCAGCAGCTACACCCGCAATCCGGCAGTGCTCCGGGTGCACCACCACCCCAGCCTCCGGCGCCAGGAAGTACGGCGCCCGAGGCCACGCCCCCGCCCGTTCCCCTGGTGATGCTGCATCGTACGCCGCCCGCTCTTCAAAGGTCCACAGGTGCCGCGGCTTGCGATGCTGCAGCACACAGGCAGGCTGCCACGCCCCATCCAACGCCGGGGGCAGCACGCCAGGCCCAGGCTCCAAGAGCCGCCCCGTGAAGTGGACGTAGGACACAGCCCCCGTAGCGTTGCGCCCCAGGCAGCGGCGCCGCCAGTGACGGACGCGGGCTTCATGCTGGGGGACCGCATGGGTATGTGGGCCTCAGGCCCGCGGGGGGCGGGCGCGCTGCTGTGGAGCACTTTGCGGGCCACCTTCTTGTACGCCGTCTGGTGTGCGTACTGGTCCCGCGAGCCTGCTAAGCAGACGTCGGAGCATGTGGTTCGGGAGGTGGTCAGCGAGCTGCGCAGGTAGGGTGATGTCGCTGCGTTTCACTGCCGCCACGCTAACCCCTGAAACCCTGTCAGCCTTGCCCACACAGCTTCTCACCGCACAGCTCAAGGCGGCTAAGCTGGAGCACTTTGTGGCCATCTGGGCGGCGGGTGGCGCATTTTGTGAGGTGGAGGAGGTTCAGGGTGGGTCACCAAAGTTGAACTTGCGGCTGACGCCTGCATCACCTGTGCAGGCCCCCTAGATTTCCTCTTGGGCGGCGTTTATTTCCAGGCGCTGGCGTGGCGTATTATCGTCATCAGCTTATCTGGTGCCCATGTGTTTTAGCTCTGGCTGGCGTCGCAGCGCCTGGGCGGCTGTGGGCCTTCCTGCACAGCGCGTTGTTTGCAGCTTTCTTCTTTGTCTTGCAGCGGGCTGGACCCCGCTATGTCAGCGCCACATCTGGCCCGTTTAGTGTTTCCTTAGCAGGTTCTCCTGGGGTGTTGCTTAAGCAACCGACTTGTGGGGGTGGGGTGGGTTTGGGCGGGGCGAGTGCGTAGTACTGGTGTTTTCTTTTCTGGCGCGGGGGGGTAGCTCAGTAGGTAAGAGCACTTCCTTATCACCCTGCGGACCCGGGTTCGAATCTCATATTCGGCCCGTTTCCCGGCGGATAAGGTTGAGGTCGTGGGTTCGGATCCCACCCCCCTCACCGTAGGTGTTCCGGTATGGAGTCCGTGGCACCGAAGAATCGTTGTATCGATCCCATTGGTGCAACGAGGAAACTCTACGCTGGCCGAATTCGGAGGGTTGGTAGGCCGATAAGCTCAGATCTTCGGATCCTATGAGCTGAGTAGAGGGTGATGCGTGGGGTGCCTCTAGTCAGGGTCCCACAGGGTACGGTAGGGTTCTAAGAAGGACTCTTCCTTAAGACACGCGGGGCCGTTGGCCCGTGCGTAGCTATTATTATTATTATTATTATTTCTGGCGCGCGGTGGTGGTGGTTCTTGCGGTTAGGTTGTGGTGTAGGTTGGTGCTCGGGTTAGGTATTACGGTCTTTTTAGGAAACCCCTCCCGGGGGGCGGGGGGGCCAGCCTCCTGCTCTGTCTGCCGGGTCGGGGTGGACTGGGGTGGGATGGATGGGGGTAGTTGGTGGCGGTTTTCGAGGTGTTTCTTTTCAGCTTTCTTCTCTTCTCTTTTCTTCTTGCCCTGTCGGGGTTCTGGTCTCTGGGGCCAGGCTGCGTCGGGTCCTCATGCCCAGCAGTTGGGGGGCAGCGCGTCTGCTTCCGTTCAATCCTGTAAGGATGATTCCGGAAAAAAAGCTCTAGATGATCTGTGTGGTCAAGGCAGTGGATGTAGTTGTCATCTACCTGTTGAGAAATCCAGTAGGTGTGTGGTGTCACCTAGCTGTTGAGGTCTCCAGTAGGTGTGTGGTGGTTCAAACTTCTCTTCTCTGACCTCTGGCCCTATCCAGGTTCTGTGATATGATCCAGGCTGCCTTGGCAGTACGGTGGTAGTGCGTCTACCACCGCAACCTTGTTAAGGATGACTTTTTAAAAAAACGCCTCAAGGAGAGGGCCGCCCAACTGTCGCCAGAACACCTTGTACAGCTCATACGGGAGGCCATCAGTGCCCGGGAGGCCAACAGTGCCCCCCGCCTAACGAGGGGCATGCGGTGTGTACCTTTCGACTTTGAAAGTGGGGGCGGGGCAGGACAGTTGGGGGAGATTTTGGGGGAGAGGGAGTGGGCAAGGGGCAGGGGTGGCAAGGGGACAGTTCTGGAGCGGGGAGTGACAGGAGACAAGTGTACCCCGATCACGGGAAAAGGGGCTGAGCCCCTCCACAGTCTGAGGCCGCACAACCTCATTGCCCGGACGTAGCCGGAGTCAGTTTCCTCAGGCACATAGCCAAACCCGGTGCCTAGCAATTGCGATGCCTCAGCAGGGCCGACCACAGCCAGACACAGCGCAGTTGTCAACAGCCGCACTACTTGCCGCTACGCATGCCCTGCCAACCCCACCGCGGACCGCTACCTAGACATTTATGGCTGCTTGCGCTTTATTACTGGTTGCATGATACCGTATGATTACAGTACAGATGTCGGCTGGTGCAGTGTGGCTGAGCCCCGGTTCAGCCACCCACATGACTGCCCCCGCCCTACTCCCAGCTGGCATACGGTACTCCAAACAGACTTCTGTTTGGCTGCCTGTCAAGCAGCCGCACCGCACAGATAACCCTGCACAAGCGCACGCTACACAACGTCCCCATGCAAGGGGAGACATCGCTCATTCGTGTGGAAACCAGCAGAAAGCGTCATGCAAGAGTACGTTGACCAACTTGACAGACCCAAGACACAAATCTTGCCACACTGGATAAGCATTGAGAAGACAGAATTCCATCAAAGGATGGCCATCACATGGTGAATGCTTGTGGCGTGCTGAAGGGCATTAACCTGTAAAGATGAAGGCAGGGGTTCCAAGCGCAGTGAAGTGACAGAGACAGGAGCACAAAGAGTTCTGCATGCTAGCCATACAAGCAAACATGGCCACACATCGTACCAGGCTAGTTGGCGTTTTCAGCGTCCCGGAATGCTGGTGCAGAAGGGCAGCCTCAAAGGACTCCAGTGTTGCCTTAATGGAGTGCTCCAGAGCGCTGGTGGCAACATCCACTGCAGTCAGATCTGTAGCCTGATGCTGGCTAGTCACAGCTCCCACATCCACATCCTGTCAGCCCAATTAAGATGGGGTCCACACACTTGGGGGCAGCCTGTAAGGGCATGCACATTGGGGAGGCCTACCAGAAAGAATACCCCGTGGCCGACTGTCTATCGCAAAAGTGTAAGCCCTTTGCCATTAAACAAATGAAAACGTACCTCGGGGACGCACACCATGTCAAAGGCCTCGACAGGCACCAGCGCACTCAGGGGCAGGCCGCTCCATGTGTCCTGGCCATGGAGCCGCAAGAGGGCATGCAGGCCCCTGCAGTGCGGTTGTGCGGGTGCATCGCTGCCATGTGGAGGCCCTGGTGCCGAGTGCAGCATTGCGGGATGGCTGCTGGATTGCGGGCCCCGCCAGTGCTCCTGCTCCTCCTGCTGTTCGTCGTGGCTATTATGGCGGTGCATGTTGGGAACCAGGAGGTCCGGCAGCAGCCCCAGGGCGCGGCAAATGTCGCCACCCGGTGCAACCGTGGAGGTGCAGGAGGCAGCATCCTTCAAAAGCCCTGTGTGGGAGGTGCGGTTCCATATTTGTTCTTGACTTGGGCATTACAGCAAGGGTGTCAAGACGAGCACACCTCATGCATGGCGTAACGCTACCCATCCATACCGGTGCATACAAAGAACAGCCCGCAGCAAGTGGCAGGATTTCACACTCTGTAAGCCAATGCGCTGTGTCGTGTACCTGGAGCCGTCCTGCCAGTCAGGACAGTAAGGGGCACGGTGGCCTTGACCATGACCGTGAGGCTACTGCTGCTGCTACTGCTAGGGCTAGTGCTCAAGCCACCGCGAGCCCCGGCCTCCCCGCCTGCCATGTCGCTCGCCAGTGGTCCCAGCTGCGGCTTTCTGTAAAAATGCGGCGCGGGTGCAGATGCTGGTGCAGGTGCCGGTCCACATGACCAGCTGCTGTGCACGCCCGGCACGACCACCCGCGCCCCTGGCATACCAACGGCTGCTGCTACAGCCTTGATGCCAGTCCCATCGCTCATGTCCTTGCTGTCCTGGAACAGCAGCAGCACCACATCCTGCATCTGTACCCCGAGGTGGGCGCTGCTACTGCTGCTGCTGCTGTCTACAGGCGGGTGCGTAGATTGAAATCCGCCAGTGTTCGCAGGCACGCCCTGTGTGCAAGTGCGGCTCCGCCGTCGCAGCTGAGCCACGACCTGATGCATGTGCAGGAAGGTAGGTATTGGGGCCAGCGCGGGATCACAAGCGCATGCCTGGCCAAGAGGACATGTGCGGCATCAAGTGTAGGCTAGGCTCGCCAGCTGTCCATGCCTATCATAGTAGTAAAAATAATGGTACTCTGAGGAGGTAGGGGCATGAGGGCATGAGAGACCACCACATTAGTGGTCTCCGCCACTGGGCCCCTGTCCCCCAAGGAGAGTGGGGAGGCTGGCAGCGTGCCTAGGCGCGCTGGGCCTGGTCCCACTCTCTATGCCTATCATAGCAACACCACGCACATGATGACCAACCTTGGCGTGCCAGTGTTCGCCCTCCACCCACTGAGCGGCGGACTTCACATCCACATCTAGCGACTGTGGCTGCGGCAGCTGCCCTGAACAGCCATGGATGCCTGGCGGCACAGCGGTTGCTGGCAAGGCTGACACGGGGAGGGGTCCCAGCGGCGGGCACAGCGCACCTGGCGACGGTAGGGCCATCGCTGGCGTGGTCGCTCCCAGCCAGCTGCCTGCCCCGCCCCCACTCCCTGCCCCACCAAGAGCAGCCAGGTCGCTGAGCTGGCGCTCCGCTTGCCGCGTCAGCGCCATCATGCGCTGGAGCGCCGCACGCCGCTCCATCGCATGCCACACGCCTGCAGGCGCAGACATGTAACCGTAGCAATGGAGTGCAGTGGCGTAGGAGTAGGGAGTGAAGCACGGACACCAACAGGCACCTGTGCGCACGTTTGCGAGCTGATGTCTTTGCACGTGAGCCCCGCCCGCTCGCCCAACACTACACCCACACGTACACCCCATGCAGCCAGCACGCCACCTCCTACCCACCTGTGTCCCAGCGCCGGGCCATGTGCGCCAGCACTTTCTCCAGCCCCCGGGCGTGCTCCCGCTCCTGCTCCTTACCGTGGCCCTCCTCTCCCGCTGCCCCTCCTGCTGCTGCCCCCTGCGCCGGGTGCCTGCTGGCCTGCCGCCGCGCCGCCTGCTGGTGTGGCGTGTCCTGCACCTCCTCCTCCAACTCCTCATCAACCTCAATGGCCTCGGACCCACCATGCTGCGGATGCAGTCGCCATCGGCAGTCGCCAGCGGCCACACGCCAGACGCCACTGAGAGCTCCGCGGCAATCCGCCGCCGCCGGCAGCGCCCAGCAGGCATGCAGTCCTCCTGGGTCGCCGCCACGCGCATGCGGCAGCTCGCTGTCGCTGCGCAGCCCGCCGGCCCCTGGTGCCCCTGGCGCCGCTGTGGCCGTAAGTGGCCCCGGGGCCTCCAGGTGCAGCAGGAGGTGAGGCGGCAGTGGACCCACCTGCTGCAAGGCAGGGACAGGGAAGGGACGGCACCGTGGGAAGGCCCCTGGCGGTGAGGGGATGGGCACCATGCAATTACCAGCAGCGTGACTTCCCCACCAAGCATATCTGTCAGCCGGCATCCCCGGCCGCCATGATGTTGACGTGTGCCCAGACCTGTTCTATCGCTCACCGATGATGGTAGCAGGACTGCTGGCCGCACGCCCCAGGGCCCCCAGGGCAGCTGCACCGGACCCAACGCCTCCACCTCAGGCGCCGCCGCCGCTGTCACCGGCATGCAGCCATCAGGTGGTGCCGGCAAGCTCGGCTGACCGCCGCTACGGCCATACGCTACCGCGTCCTCATCCTCACCCTCCCCTACGCCATACCCATATGGCGCCTGGCACGGGTCATCAACGTCTTGCTGTGGCCGGTGCCAGTCCATGCCCCCGCCGCCCACCGAGTAAGCGCCGCTGGTCGGCCGCTGCTGCTGGGCCCGCGTGCCGTGGGTGCTCCTGCACACACTGCTGGGGCCGAGCACCACCACTGCGCCCACAGTTGCCAGCAGCGCCGTCTGGTGGCGCTGCTGCTGCTGCGGCTGCGGCGGCGGCGCCGCCTCCTGGCTGCAGTCGCTGGTGCACCCCTGGGCTGAACCTACGGGTGCAGTGGACACAGTGCCCGCAGCTGCTGGTGTTGACGAGGGCACCAGGGCTGCACAGAAGGCGTAGGGATGATGCACGGGCAGTAGCAGGAGGGTGTCTGAAATCGCCCACAGCCGCTGCAGCTCCCAGCTTTTGCTGTTGCCGCCGTCCCGGCCATGCAGCCGCTGGCTGCGCTCATGCTGCGTCTCGCGCAGCAGCAGGAGTTCCAGCGTCCGCCCGCCAGGGCAGCCAGGGCCGTCGCCGCCCTTGCCAGCATGGCCCTGCTGCTGCTGCTGCGGCTGGTGTTGGTGGACCATGGCGCCCACCAACACCGCCACTGGCGCACCGCCGGCTGTTGCGGCTGCTGTGGCTGCTGGCGAGTGGCAGCGCTCACAGGTGGCGGCGCTGAGGCCGCTGGAGGCCGCCACGGAAGGCAGCGGCGTGAGAGACTCCACGGCTCCTGCCCGCACCAGCAAATAGCACATGAGCACCATGTTGTTCAGCAGGCTTTGACCCGGGACAAAGGCTAATTGTCTTGTATGTCCTGGGGCCGCGGAGTGTACCCGCATACCGTACATCACACCCTATTGATCTACCGCGCACCTGGCAGCGAAGCTGAGCAGCACTCCTCCGCACCACAGGCAGCAGCCCGCATGTCGCCCACGGACCGCCACACCGTCGGCAGCAGCAGCTGAAGCCGTCCGCTGCTGCAACCCACGAGCACGGGGGATCCCGCAAGCATGTGCCCTCTCCTGCTTGGTCCCCGCCCGTCGATGCTTAATGCCGAGCTGCCGTTAAGGCTGATTTGGCCTCCCGCCACGACGCTCGGCAGTACGCAACACGCTGTCAGTCGCCCGCTGCCTCGCGGGAGCAGCGCCTGCAGCAGCAGCCCACCTGCGCCCGCCGCGCCTACATCGCCAAGAGCGCCGCTGCCGTCCCCCGCATGCACAGGCTGTAGCTGCTGCTCAAGGTCATCGTGCTCCACAGGCACCGACACACGGACCAGCAGCAGCAGCGGCTGCTGCGCGTCGGCGGCGGTCGGCCCCGCACCTGCCAGCACGTGCTGCTCCTGCTGCTGCTGCGCAGGCGGCGCAGCCGCTGCTGGCGTCTCACCGCCGCGGTCAGCTGCGAGGTACAGCTCGAGCTGCTCCAGGCGTTGTTGCTGCTGCTGTTGCTGTTGCTGCTGCCGGTGCTCTTGCCACTGCTCCAGACCACCATCACTAGCGGTGGAGCTGCTGCTGGTGCTGGTGATAGTGCACGTGGCCGACAGCAGCCGCAGCGACGCAGCTGCCATGAGGCCGGCAGCAGCACCTGGTGGTAGTGGCGGTGGGACCGCGGCCTCGCCTCCGCCCGGCGGCAGGCTCGGGCCCGTACCCGTGCCAGTCACAGCGGCACCAGCCTCCCCGGTGCCTGCGACCAGGTGCTTGTCCGCCGCACCGGAGCAAGAGGCGTGAGGGTCCACGTTCTCAGGCCCGGTCGCCGCAAACCCTGCTGTGGCGGCGGCGGCTGCCGCCGCGGAGCCGCGTTTCCGTGGTGGCAGCCCTCCCGTTGTTGCGGGATTGAGATCTGTTAGCCCCGCCCGACTGCTCATTCCGGTGTTGTTGGTGGTGCTGTTGATGTGGATGAGCGGCGGGTGCTGCGCCAAGCCGCGAGTACTCAGGTCCAGGTCGATGCAGCGCAGGGGCGCAGAGCTGGCGGCGGGACCTGTTGCGTCATATGAAATGCTCCAGTAGTGTCATTTGCCACTGGGCGCATACGGTAGTACGGAGTCCACATCATATGCATGAAGTTACACACGTACGCTAGTAAGGGCCTCCAATCCTGATGCCGGTGCCAACTGGCATACTACCCTGCCTGTATCACACCCGCTTCTGCCCACCTGGCCCAAGGGCCGGCTCCAGCCCCAGCAGCAGCACGCGGCCGGCGTCCACCTGCACCGCAGCCCAGGGGACAGCTGCAGCCCCCGCCCCTGTCGCCGCGGCGGCGGCAGCGGCGGCGGCGGCGGCCATCCCCGGAGTGGCCGGCCGCTGCGGCCAGCACTGCTGGGCCAGTACGCACCGCCAGGAGTGCACATCATCGAGGCACGGCGCCGCGCATGTACCACTGCAGCCACGGTGGTTGCTACGGCCGCTGCTACCGCGACTGCTGCCGCTGCTGCTACTGGCGCTACTGCTGCTACTGCCGCTGCCGTGTACAGCCAGCCGGCCCACGCGATGGAGTCTGACCGCCAACGGCGGCGGCAGGAGGGGCACCCCTGACGCGTCGCGGTCCGGGTCCGCAGCCGCGCCGCCCGAAGCTGCGGTGCCGCGGTGCGCAGAGGGCTCGGGCGGGCGCTGCATGACGCTTACGCGCCAGACATGCAGGCAGGGCTCCTGAGGGAAAGCAGAAGACTGAGGGCCGCCGGGCCCTGTTGCTGCAGCTGGAGTTGCCGTCACCAGCACTGATACCGGGGTCTGCCCGGCCGCGGCGACGGCCCCAGCGGCTAGGACGCAGTGCCCGAGCGGCAGGGAAACGCTGGAGAGTGCCGCCCTGCGACTAAGGCTGCGGTCGTGCCCGTCCCTTCCAGCCCCCGGCTGAAGAGGCCAGGCCAACAAAGACACGCTCTTCTGTCCTTGAGCATCATTGAGTGCCACCACAGCGCCAGAGGCATCATCCAGCCACGCGATATTGGTAGGCAACATTTCTCCTAAATTCAAGTCAAGAAAGCTGCGCTAATCAGTGCTTCTCCTTAATCCTACATATCCTGTATTTACTAGTCGCCAGGTTGTCATTTGTCAACATGCTTTCCACAACTTGTTTCTCGTTCCCGCGCAAATGTACTTTGTCCACGAAAGCCACAGATGAAGCTGCGTTATGTGGCTGCCATATTTGGCGACAATTGTATATGTGATCTTCATGTCGGTCGCTGCGGATATGGATTGCGGCAGCCCCCCCACGGGAACCCCACCCCACCCCACCCCCCAGTAGAGCCGGTAGAGCTCAGGGTCTTGGGAGTGGTCCAGAGACCGTGGCCGCCCCAACCTAAGCCTTGACTGAACTCTTAGTGGCTCTCATGTCGGGGCCCTTACCCCATACTGCGCAAACGCCTGACCCAATCCAGGGCCCGGCTCTGCTGCGGTTGAAGCGGCTTGCTGGCCAGGTGAACGGGGTTCATGACCTTCGCGCCCCTAGCGCCCCAAGGGGGATGGTCTAGATGCCTGCGGCAGTGCGGTACTGTGCTACCCCACGCTCTCCTCGGTCTGTTGCATTGGATTCGGTTTAGTATGGGCTGGTATCTAAAACACCTCGCCCCACCCATGCCCGCCCCCGCCTGATGCTCTTCTGGTGCTTCATGCACCCCAAGCACTTCCATTTCCCCTGTTCCTCAGATTTTGAAGAGGAGTGAGGACATGTATACAAGCTGTCCCGTTCCAACAGCAGTTTAAGCAAGTGGAATGTCCACAGCCTCGGACATACAGTGAAATGGGATGGGCGACATCACGCCGTGAGGTGCATGGCGTCATGTGTCGGCCTCACGCCTCATCAAGCGCCTTGTCCACCGCATCCCACCCGCCCTCACCCGCTCCGCCCCCCTGCGGCGCCGCATCCCTCCTGGAGCCGCACCGACGGGACGCTGGGTCCCACCTGCTCGCGCTGCACAGCCGCTGCCCCCCGACCCCGACCCCGACCCCCTCATCGCCCTGGCCCCCGCCAACACGCAGCCGCCGCCACTGCTCCTCCGCCTCCTCCGCCTCCCCCTCCTCCTGGCCTTGAACCTCCGCCTCCGCCGCCCGCAGCAGCAAGTCCAGGCCCTTGTCGTACACCGTGTCCCACGAAAACCCCGCCAGCCCCTCCTTGCCGTACACCTTTTCGACCAGCGCCGCCGCGCCGCCGTACTCAACGGCTGCCGCCTGTCGTACCGCCTCGCCGTACTCGCGCATGCTGCGCGCGCCGCAGTTTATGAAGGTGCGAAAGCGCTCGTCTGTGTCGGCGTACCGGGCTGGGTCCAGGCCGGGGTAGGTCTG